>NW_019396130.1:75450-338499 GCF_000591075.1 Eurytemora carolleeae | reverse complement strand
CCCCCCTTGGCTTGACTTCCACTACGCCCCTGGCAAGAACTCAGTTTCTTTTTTTACAATCTATAACATACACTTTGCTTGTCAGTCTGTCTGTTTGTCTGTCTGTCTGTCAGTTTGAATCCAATAAATGTCAAAACGGCTGAACCGATCGGGCCCAAATTTTATGCATGGGACCTCACAGCTTCCCTCAAGATTACAAAAATATGTGTCCAAAAGTTATCGATTTTTCTTAAATTTTAAAGTGCACGAACAAATATTATTTAATCCGCTAACTTTTTTTGTTATTGTTTTATTTTACACAAGGAGAAGATTCTCACAGATAGAGTCACAATAAAAATTAAAATAGAAAATGGGCGCGAAGTGGCTTAGAACCATAATTTTTAAATTTCTTTGACCCCCTTTTCTTTCAATGATATAACTTTTACGACTTTTTCTTCAAAAGTATATTCTCTATTTAAGAATCAAATTAAATATTAAATGTTCATGAAATTGTCAAATTTGTTTCTAACTTTATGTGAAATAACTACAGGGGAAGGTAACCGTGAATATTAGTATATAAGAAGAGCAGCTGGTAGATATAGCAGATATAGCAGACCTTATATTCCATGTTAAAGTGTTGATAAGAAACCTTGATTCTATCTATTTGCAGATCTTCATATTTTTGAAACAGACAGTTTAAACTTTAAACATAACCAACCCGTCTAGGACATTATTTTCAAGGTTATACTATCAGGAAGGGGCATAAAGACATCCCTTTCTTCCATACTACTCTCTTACCCCCCCCCCCCCCCCCCCCCCTCCCAACTGCAGTTTGTATAGAATGCAACTGTTGAATTTGCATAGAGTTGCAGTTTACATTTGCATTTAAGAGTGTACTAGACACAACTACTGTCTACTACACTTTACAGGGTTAAATAGTTGATATTTACTATAAGCCCAAGTTCTTACTTAAAATCAAATATATTAAATAGTAATTACTCTCTGATTATGTTTTGAGTCCCTCTCTGCATCCTTGACCCATATTCGATTCATGCTTAACTGATTTTCTCCTTAGTTCTTTTTGAGTGTTTTATTTTTTATTTTTTTGAAAAAATCATCTCAAGAAATTGGTTAACAGCCCCTGGCTATTGAGTCCACCTGCTGCGGAAAATATCATTTTATATATTGTGATTTGAAAAAATTAAATTCATAATTCATAAATTTTCTGCAGAAATAAATGATTTGTTTTGATTTGAAAGTTGAAACTTAATTAGTTTTGTTAAAGTACTTCTTGCTTAGATTCTAGTACTCCTTATATTAACTGATTTCAAGTACTCCATGGTGTATTTAGGTTCTAGTACTCCTTATATTAACTGATTTCAAGTACTCCATGGTGTATTTAGGTTTTAGTTATACTCCTTATATTAACTGATCTCTAGTACTCCATGGTGTATTTAGGTTCTAGTACTCCTTATATTAACTGATCTCTAGTACTCCATGGTGTATTTAGGTTCAAGTACTCCTTATATTAAATAATCTCTAGTACTCCATGGTGTATTTAGGTTCTAGTACTCCTTATATTAAATGATCCCAAGTACTATATGGTGTATTTAGGTTCTAGTATTCCTTATATTAACTGATCTCAAGTACTTCATGGTGAATTTAGGTTCTAGTACTCCATATATTAACTGATCTCAAGTACTTCATGGTGAATTTAGGTTCTAGTACTCCTTAAATTAACTGATCTCAAGTACTCCATGGTGTATTTAGGTTCTAGTACTCCTTATATTAACTAATCTCTAGTACTCCATGGTGAATTTAGGTTCTAGTACTCCTTATATTAACTGATCTCTAGTACTCCATGGTGTATTTAGGTTCTAGTACTCCTTATATTAACTGATCTCCATGTTGTAATCCGGCTGATTCCACTAATTCCATGACCTCCTCCTTTTTCACTCAGAATTTTTTTTTTGGAATTTGTCATAATAGTAATATCTATGCTTTAGAGAACAGAAATAAAAATTAGGAGAATTGAACAAATCTTAAGATAGAAAAACGGTGATATCTTTCTCATTGTTACTCAGATAGAGGTTTTAAAGGTCCTTTTGTCAATCTGTTGGAAATTTTAAAATTAGCGCATGGTGAGTTAAACTTACTAAGATTAATCTTTCATTGGTTCATTGGCCAAATCATTTTTAAGGTCGGTTAATTGTACCGCAAGAAGTGAAGAGTTAAACTCATTCTGTTGATTTAAAAGTTTCCAGCTGTGTATCAAGGAGAAGAATATATATCCTAATGTTCTAAACCCTGTGATCCGATCCTCATAATCGACTGTGGAGAAAGAACGATGCAAAAAGCCAAAGATATTTGAAGAATGAAGAATGAAGATATCTAATTTCTAAAAAAATATTCCCTTCACAACTCTACACCCTAGGGGCACAAAAGAGGATAGAGAGAAGGGGGGGGGATGTACTTTTAAGTTTTGAGATTTGTGACATAAGATTTGAATTTTTATTTAACATAATCACCAATCAAATCTAATAGTGTTATTCAACAAACTAATGTTGTCTAAAAATATAAATACACAAGAAAAGAACTCCCCTGTGCCAGCTGAGCAATAAAGTGGGCGTTACCCATGCACAGTAACGCCCATTCCATTCAAAGAGAGCAACGTCTTTTCTTTGTATTCTAGTTCCCCTTTTCTCTTCTTCTTCTGCTTCTTCTTCTTTTTCTTCTCATCCCTCTGTACTAGAGAACCTAGAGAACCTACTAATCCCGCTTTACTAGAGAACCTACTCATCCTTCTGTACTTGAACACCTACTCATCCTTCTGTACTTGAGTACCTACTTAACCCTTTGTACTAGAGTACCTACTCATCCCTCTGTACTAGAGTACCTACCCATCCCTCATGGACGAGAGTATCTACTCACCCCTCTGTACTAGAGTACCTACTCATCCCTCTGTAATAGAGTACCTACTCATCCCTCTGGACGAGAGTATCTACTCATCCCTCTGTACTAGAGTACCTACTCATCCCTCTGTTCTAGAGTACCTACTCATCCTCTGTACTTATTCATACCTCTGTACTTAAGTACCTACCCATCCCTCTGTACTTAAGTATCTAGTATCTACCCATCCCACGTTACTGAAGTAAATTGTTTTTAAACGAACATTTTATTTTTTTTAGATTCACGCAACCTCTCTATAAGCTTTATTTCCCAGAACTCTCTCACACCGGTATTTATGATTTATTCTGTGAAAATGATGTGAAACTTATTTCTTCCAAGAACTAGATGAGAAATCGTTTGAGATATAGCCTCAGGGCTTCAAGTGTACAATTTTTCATTGCACTTTTAGGATTTTTTAACGACTTAAATCCTCTTTCGGCAAGTAAGCTATTTTTAATTAAATTTATTATAGAAACCACAAAATGGCAAATATTTCCCTGTCGGTACATATACATAGTTTGTGAGTCAATACAACGAAGTGGTCGAGCGGTACATCATGTTGTCAGTCGGTACATTAAGTTTATCACTGGTCACTATTATTTACAACCTAAAAAGATCAAAGTAATATCAAAGAATCAATTAAATGGACATGGTTGGCTAAACTCTGTAAGGTTTGTAGTAATATTGACCTTGAAAATGTTAATGATATTCAAATGCGAACACTTTTTATATCGTTCATTTTCATTCTGGCCTTTTTCTAAAAAAAATAATTAATCTATATATCTTTGCATGTTTGTTTGTATTCAATAAACGTCAAAACGGCTGAACCGATCGGGCCAAAATTTTGCATGGGACTTCACATGACGCAGGGAAAGGTTTATGAATGATCAAAATTACAATCACGAAATTTTTTGATAAAATCCGCGAATTTTTTTGTTTTTGTTTTATGTATACAAAGAGAAAATGTTCACAATTGAAATAGAAGCTTAGTATTTTAAACTTTTCTATAGGAAACGAATTTCAGGCCAATCATGAACTAAATAGTACCAATGCTAGAACATTATTTGGTTTCTAATCAAAATTTACAGAAAATTGAATTTAGCGAATATTTCCTGTTTTTGTATCAAAATTAATTCAGTTAATTAATTAGTTTTCAAAACTTTGCATAAGTTCAAAAAAAATCAATCCTTAAAAAATTTATATTTTTGTGTTATATTTGTTGGTCTTTATATTTAGAAAGTTTTATATTTCATTGTTGGAAGTATTTAACATTTTGTTGAATTTCAATGTTTGCAAGAATTTTGATCCGATTATTGTAGATTAGTGATCTAACAATTACTGGAACCAGATGGGCTGGCGGGGGGGGGGGGGGTCCTGCAGGGATAAGAAGGATACAAGGATAAAACAAGATAAAGGATTAAATGTAAACAAACAAAAAGGGTTGGGGGGCACACTTTAGTTGTACAGTTTAAATTAACTTTCAAAAAGACTGTTCAGATTTTTCAAACTGATTTTGCTAGTAAGTTCGTGAGTGAGTAAGTTTGTGAATAAAAAGTGAAAAAGTTAATGAGCTAATGAGTAAGTTATCGTTAGCAAGTGAGTAAGTGCTTGCCCTTATAAGTAAAAGAGTGAGGGAATCAGTGAGTGAGTGAAAAAGTGATTGAATCAATGTGAGAGTGTGTGTGTGTATGTGATTATGTGTGTAAAAATTAGTCCCGGGATGTTATTAATTTAGGAAAGTGAGATTATTCCATCCATCTTATCTGCCTGTAATTATACCCCGGCTCAGAGAATTAATTCAATGAGCCCAAGAAAGATAAAGAACCAGGATACAATAAAATTACCGAGTATGAAACCACTAACGGCAATTTAAGAACTTACTCCACCAAGATTTCGGTCTAGTCTGGTACGGATACAGGAGTAAAGGCTAATTTCCTCAATAGTAAACATTAATTTTGACTAATTTCTGTCTTACGCGACAAGAGTGTCATCTATGATTTATATCTGAAAACATCTTGGAACTTGGTCTAATCGGCTGGGAATTTTGTAAGAAGAGTTTCAATTTTGTGCAAAAAGGTCTGAAATTTTTCATTTATCGAAGATGGAGTAGGAAAATCACTAGCTTCCTCTGCTCCGAAGTATCGTCATCAGTCAAGTTGAAAAAGACAACAAGAAAAGAATTATTTGCGGGATTGCGCTATGAATGGCCACCACCTGCGCATCTAGTCATGGCTACTGATTTGGTTAAAAATCATCTATAAATATGGAGATTGGCGAGAATATTCTCAGATCTTGTATATAATATTTTCATGCTGATTATACATATATGTAAATAAATATGACAGTTTAGGCAAAAACGATCAATTTTACAATTCAGCCATCTTAGTTTCACAGTTTTAACAATAATTCAGGGATGTATGTATGGAATTTGTTTATAGTTTAAATGGGAGGGGGGGTGTTCTGAATCCCCCGGCCACTACGAAACTATAGATTTTACTTATCCAAAGGGTGGTTCCCATAACCCCCCCTCTCATATTAACACCAATGCAAAAACAAGATGATAAATGTTTGATTCAAGACAATTTACTCTAAAGATCATCATGGAAAAAAACACAGTTTTTGCGCCAATATTTTGAAATAGGAAAGAGATATGAGATAATATTGAGGACTCTATAATGCTTTATGTCTCCAGCCTATGATGGAAATAGGAAACGGAAATAGAAGTGATATAGAGAGAAGGTGCAAAAACTGCATGCAAGTATGTAATTTCAGACAAACCTACTTACTCTTACACAAAACAGGGATAGATATAGAAGTATAGAAATATATTTTCCGCACAACAAAGAAATTTTAAGAAAAATTGTCCAAAATTATTAAATTTTGGTGTTTTCGTCAATATTGAGGGGACACCTGTGGATTTCCGTTTTAAATTTGTATATTCTAGATCCTAACCTTCCAAGGTTTATCTGTTCTAGTTTTTTACTTCCAGTCCTTTTCTAGTAAAGGATATGATCTAGAGAGAAGAAAACTTGTCTTTCCTCGGGGCCCGGAAACCTATACTTCATAGATTGAAGAATAGACAAGCTGCTAATTTTAGAATATATTAGATATTGTTTAAATTGAGAATTGTTCTCCAGTCTAATCATATTATTGGTCACTAATTACCCCGGTTTCTCCCTGCTACAGGAGAATAGGATAGATTAGGTCTAATTATTCCTCCGACTACTCCAGGTCTGTAGAACTTATACTCTAGTGCTCTAGTATACCCCGGAGCAAGGAGATCGGAATCCTTGTGAGATACTTTCCCTGCATATGGTGCTTTGCCTGATATATAACATCGATCCTATACATTATTCATCATTTGTCAACCTGTTATACATACATAATACGTACACTGTACACCCTGCATGATATTCATTATTTAGCACATGTACGCGTACATACGTAAAAAAGTAAGAGAGTTCAGAAGTATTCTCTTATAAATATAAACTTTATATGGTTCTTGTAGAAAATTTCCTCTTTTTATCTGCAATTCGAAATCTTTTTAACATTTGATATAATTTATTTATAAAGATATTTTGTTCTTGTTTGCTTAGCATAAGTCTTGGCAAAAATATTTGCCTGTGTAAATTATTTTATTTTGCACACAAGGTCATTCAAACATTTTTCCACAAAAATACTAAACAAACCGCTGACAAGTATAAGTATTAAAAATAATGAAGCATGAAAATTTTAGGCGGAGATTTTTTTAATTTTCAGTGTTCTATATTGTTGCATGCACCAGACAACTTATGTCAACAGTTTTTCAATCATAACAATTTTAAAGAAGCTAAAGAGGAGCGTTCTATGCACAACGATACCCTTAAAGAATTGGTCTTACCAAGAATGCATTAAATATCCATCAGCTTATGATTTTTTTTTGATAAAAGGATTTTTTAAAAGTGATTGCTTTAGAATTCCGCAAGATTTCTTAAAAAAAATTACACATTTTTCAAACTATAATTATGATAATCTTACACTTTATTGATCAGATAAATGTTCTAAGGGTACCGATTAATGTGAATCGAAGAATCATGATATTGTGGAACGTGCGGAGCGATTTTCCGTCAAAAATCAAAGTGTTCTTGAGTTTTTAAACCCATTGTTGGCAAAAGAAAGCCCAGAAATCGCATTAGGTTCTTCATTTTGGATTAATTGATTTTTACCTGAAAAATATAGAGTTTATTTTGTTTCTCCGAATATAATGTATGATGTATAGTCCTATACTCTGTTTAGATGATATGAATACCTATCCTTCTCAGAAACAAATCAATTTTATTTCTTGAAATATCTAAAATTTTACGCGCAAAGATGCAGTTAATGCCGCGGCCTTTTAAAATTCCGGCATGCTTCGGTCATAGAGCGATACTCAGTTTAACTAGCTACAGATCAACAGCAAGTAAACAAACAATGTTTAAAGAGACATAATTTCAAGCTGTATTTTATTTCAAAGATGGGTATGTCGGACTCACAACGATACCCTTTAAACATTTAATTAACAAAACAGATGAAAGTGTCTTCGTTATTCTTTTTAAAGAATTGATTATTTCTAAGTATGGTGACTACAGTAGAATTCAACTGTTTTGAGGAAGGAAAAGTGATGATATCTTCTCCATTGTTGCTCAGATAGAATAAAAGTTGTGAATTGGGCATGCCATTATTTAACTAAATGGTTACTTAAAATTATATTATGTCTACAGCAGTTCCCATAACAATACGGTGCAGAAACGACACTTCTGTTAACACGGCAAAAGCAAACGATCAATAATAATTTGATTATATATAAACTAGGCTTTTAAATTGTGAACATGTTCTTTTTGTTTACATTTTAAAACAAAGAAGAAAAAATTTTTGCGGATTTAAAAAAATCGCGGATTTTCAATAATTTAATTTTTTTTACAAAATTTAAAACCTTTAAAACACATTTTTTTTTAATTTTTATCATTCATAAACCTTCCCTGTGGTCACGTGATGTCCCACAAAAAATTTGGCCCCGATCGGTTATGCCGTTTTGACGTTTATTGGATACAAACAAACAAACAGACAAGCCAAATTTATATATAGATTAAGTTTAAACCAGGAAAAAGATGGAGAACTCAATATTGAGTTTTTAATATAACATTTCCGTGGGTCCACTGAGTTCCCTCATCAAAATTTGAGGCAAATAGGCCCAGGGGGTTTCTGAGTTATGATGCCATTAAATTTATATATCCATATATATATATATTTAATGTTAAACAATTTAGCGGTTTAAGACACAACAAATGATATTATACATTGTACTAAAATTAATTGACTTCGCAGTTTAACTTATACTTCGCACAAAATTTTGGAAAACCAGACGTTTTTTGAAGGCTCCTGGCACTTTAGTTTCAGTAGAAGTAAATATTTCCATTTACCGATAGCGCCGATTGAAGGATCCATATCTCTAATTGGATGATGAGATAACAGATAGATGTTACCGCCATACTATTTCTATTGGTTCAGAAAAGACAACAAGCACATGACCGAACCCTGATTGGATCAGGCGCTAATGGACTCGGCTTACAGGAATGGGTGCACTTTTCTTTTGTGATTAAACCTGTATAAAAACGATTATATTAAGCATTTATACAGATTCATATATATTTTTTGTCTTGAGAACAATTAAGAATTAAAATTGTTGCTTGCAATCTTTCTAACACAGTTTTCGTCCTACTTTGCAACTAGATAATTCGATTGATATTTCGAATATGAATATTTAATTCAGAACACTTCATAATTTAAAATAGCAAAGTTCTATGAGACTAGATTGCAAAGATAAAAGTATTTTTCAAGAACACTTCTGGAAATCACTGGATACAGTTTCGTCATGATATCAATCAAAATAGATATAAAATTGATACGCTGTTAAAGTGTTTACGAGCTATCATCACTATTATGTCATATTTATTGGGAATTTCTTTATTCATGTTCATATGCATGTGATATATATAATAAGTAATAACCGTCGCTACGTCCTCCATAATATAATAAAACAAGACATTCGTAAGTATATTTATTGCCTATAGCCGGCCAAACGGCTGGACCGATTGAGCTTATATTGTTATAGGCTAAAAAAATTCGACATTTTTTTTCAATTTTTTTAAAAAACTTTTTTTCCACGGTCAACGCCGAGCCCTTCAGCTAGTTGTAAATAAAGTAGTAATTGTTTGTCTGTTTCTTTTTTTGTTTTGTTTGTATGTCATCATAACTCAGAAACCCCTGGGCCTATTTGCCTCAAATTTTGATGAGGGAATTCATTGGACCCAGGGAAATGTTTTTTTTTTTATTCTATATTGAGTGCTTCATCTTTTATATATTGAGTGCTTCATCTTTTATATATTGAGTGCTTCATCTTTTATATATTGAGTGCTTCATATTTTATATAAGAACACCTGGTTTCCAGGCAAAGCTTGGTTCCCACGATAGTGTATATATATAACGTAGTCACATCCACGTTATCTCAAGATGTCATATGCCCCTCCTTTACATTGAAGTTTGATTTTTAACCTTTCTTCAAACGACCNCCCCGAAACTTTTAAGTTACGTCTTCAACAATGTGTTTTGTGTGAGTGAGTGTGTTTGTAGTGTGTATGTTAACCCCCCCTTTATATGGTTTGATTAAATACCTTCACGTATTCTGGATTGTCTCTCCTTTGACATCATGTCATTCAGGTTCCATAGTTCTAAACCAGAAACATGATCTTCTCACGTTATTCTCTTCTTCTCCATTTCCTTCTCTCCCCTTTCTCCTTCTCTCACTCTTCTCCTTCTCTCCCCTTCTCTTTCTCCTTCTCTAACTCTTCGATCCTTCTCTCTTGTCTTCCCTTCTCCTTCTCTCCCCATTCAAACCTTCTCCTTCTGTCTCCCCTCAACCCTTCTGAACGTTCTTACCGTTCTCCCCTTCTACTTCTCCTATTCTTTTCGACCCTTCTCGCTTTTTTCCACTTTGCCTTCTCTCCTTATTTTACTCTTCTCACTTGTCTTCCCTCCTCCTTCTCTTACTCTTCGAACCTCTACACGTTATAATCTTCTACTCTTCTTCTTCTCTTACTTTTCTCCCTTTCTCCCGGGCGCGTTTCCTTCTCATCTTCTCCTTTTCTTTCCTTCTTAGATTTCCATTATACTTCCCCCCTTTTTTCTGTCTACTTTTCTCCCCTCTCCTTTCTCCCTTTTCTCCTCTTCTTCCCTTTCCATTAACCTTCTCACCCTTCTAATTTTTCCATTTTCCGTCTCCCTTTCTTCCCATTCCTTCTCCTTCTCTCCCTTTCTTCCCATTCCTTCTCCTTCTCTCCGTTTCTTCCCATTCCTTCTCCTTCTCTCCCTATTCAATCCATTCCCTTCACTTCTCATCTTTTTGTTTCCTATTATTAGTTATTATAAACCTGGGTCGGCAGGAAAATATGTTAAAATTAAAGATATGCAAATAATATAAAGAATGAAACAGCTCTCATTGCAATGTTGCTAATGAGATGTGCACCGGAACGTTTTTGTGTGTCTTTATTTGAACAAATTGTGATATCTCCCCCAACCCTCCTCTCACTTTCCCCCTTCTTATATCTCTTCACCCCTGAAATATATTAATATAAAACATGACCAAGTGCGGGGAAGGATTAAATTAAACATTTCTCTGGTTTTATATAATCTCTCTCTCCGTAGTTTCTCCGTCCTATAGATTCCCTGCTTGTCAGATCTCTACTCCTCCATATGTTCCTCTATTCCAGGAGAACATAAACCTCAGTCATGATTGATTCCTCTCAACCTAGGCCAATAATACAATAGAAAACTAACNCCCCCCCCCGCATTCCCATTTGAGTAAATAATTTGTATTTCTTAGTATTTAAGGATTTATAAAAAGTGTCAAAACCTGAAATGTTGATGTCCAATTTTTTAATCTTTGATAAGTTAATAAAGTGCATCAGGGTATGTAAATAATATGTCGGTTGCATGTACGGTGTGCAATGTACATACATATTACATTGTACAGTGTACACTGTGCATTTTGCAAGTGTAAAGTTGCCCTTTGATTCGCATATGAATTCAGGTAAGTTTTTTGGATTTTAGAGCAGGGTTGGAAGGAAAAGGAAGGTAATTCAGAGGAACTAGCAAGAATGCCATGAATATGGTGAGTTAACCTCACAGGATGGGACAGTGAAGACGACTTGAAATTCATGAAATATTACGATCTCAACATTCAACTATATCTGGCTGCCTCCGATAACTGTCTTCATGGCTTATTTAATGATTTTGCAAGGAAAGAAACAAGTTTACAGTTACAGTATACATTTTGTACAGCAGTCTCTGAGCACGAAACTTAAGACAGGGAATGAAAACCAGTTTTGAAACCCGGGTTTCACGAATGGGGTTAGGAAGTTTTATCAATATTTTTGTGATGAAATATTGTTTTATTTTATTTCTTCATTTTCTTTATTTTTTTAAATCTCTTAAATTAAAATCTACACAAATGTTAAAACCCCAAAAAGGAAACTCGGGAGTTTCGTTCAACGATACTCTTTTAAATTTCGGGCTCTGAAGTCTCTTCCTCTGTAGAGTAGGGGGTTTGGAACTAGGGTTGATAGGGATGGAACAATACATATTTATGGGTTGTATGGATGGAAGTGGGATACGGATGGGAAGGGGGGGGGNAATACATATTGTTCTCTGTTACTAATTGTGGGTAGGTGCAATGAATAATATTTAAGCAGTTTATGCTCTTGAGTGGGGATACAGGAGACACAGAAGATATATGGGATACTGAAGATACAGGAGATACAGGAGAAACAGGAGATACAGGGAATACAGGAGATACAAGAGATATCTAACTATATAACTATCTAACTATCGCACTGTATAACTATCCAACTTTCTAACTATCTAACTTTCTAACCAAACCAACTATTCTGTTTGTTTGAAAATTATGTAAACAAAAGATAAATATTGAATTCCAAGATATTTTACCATTTTTGGTTGAATATTCAGGGTTAGGTATGCCATCGCTTTTCTTCTCTATTTGGAAACAATTTGCAAAATTTGAGGAATTTTCCCAATTCTGGTTTAGAAATTTTTAAAATGTCCATGGTTTCCAGTGATTTAATTATTAAAAACAAAATAGACGGGGAGAAAAAAGGAGAAAAATGTGAGAAACCAAAATGTAAAAGATAAAATAAAATATTTCGAAAGAACATTTAATAAAATAAAAGAAATGACGTAGAAAAGAGAAAGAAAAAGTATACCCAAAGGAAAAAGTGTATGTAGGAGAACAGAGATCGTGTGTGGATTAATCTTAAACGCTCCATCTCGATATTCAAAGTGGGCAATTTTAATTTTGCGGATCAATGCTTGATCTCTCAGATAAAGTTATCCCTGTACGGGATATATAAGAGATATGCGTAAGATGGAGATCAATGCTTGATCCCGAGATCTGATCTGAGCTGAAAACTTTTGAATGATGGATATCGGGATCAATGCTTAATCTCCTCTTTTTCTTAATCTTGAGATTAAATAATGCTTGTTCTCCTTTTGTTATTATTCTCTAGATTAAATAACCGATCGGGATTAAGGATATTCCATTCTAAAGTTTTCAGCTCTGAGCTGAAAACTTTTGAATGAGATATCCTTAATCCCGATTACTTAATCTGAGTATCCAATGGACACACTTATGATTTACTTCTTAATCCTCTCTTTTTGGATAACAAAAGAGAAAACCAAAAGACAAAACATGAAGGAACAAGAAATCAGAAGAAGATAAGACAAGGAGAGAGAAAGAAGAAAACATGAAATATAAAGCAGAGAAAAAAAGAAACAAAAGGAGATGGAAAAGAACAAAAGGCAGAAAAGCAAAGAATCAATGGCGGAAAGAGGAATATTAGAAGATTAAAGATCCGCAAGATCAATAAAAGACAAAAAAGCAGAAATTCAGATGTAGAAGAAGATAGAACAAGAAGAAAATAAAGAGAAGAATAACAACATAAAGAAACAGCTATAAAAAGAATTTAGGAGGAAGAAATAGATGTAAAAGATGCAATGCAATGAAAAAAAAGAAGTTTATCTGTTGAATGACTTAATCAGAAAAATAAGATTAAGAAAATATAAAATGAATGAGTTAAAAAATGGAAAAGAGGTTTGCATGAAAAAGATGAATATAAAGTAAGAAGAGGTCCCGACATTAAAGAATGTTTAACTGTTAAATATCTAATTATCATGATGTAAAACCAGCAGAGAAGTAATCTTAATCAGTCAGTAAATACAATACAGAGATAGATAGATGCACAATAGAGTTGGAGATTAGAATCTGGGCTGGGGGGTCCAGCTAGCACAGCTGACCGACACTAACGGGATAGAGTGGGGGGGGGGGTTACAATTACATCACCCCCTTTACTAAGAATGGGGGGGGGGTTATATCACCCACCTAGATTAGAGAAGGGGAGGTTTCTACGACTTTATGTTTGATTCAACAGGTGTAGTAAGTTTAATTGTTTTTATAGTAATAATATCAAATAAGAGTGCAATGTAGATTCTTTTAATAAAAGGCTGTTTTTTTGGGTATACATAATTATTAATTAAATCCCACTAATCTAATTTATGCAGGTCCGAGTTAAAAGTAGCTCAAAACAATGTCTTATATTACTCTCAGAAATTTTAGATCCGGACATTTAAACCCCCTTCAATGATAAACCCTTAGGCAACGCCCTCGGTAAATAATAGTGGCATCAAAAGAAATTTTGTCAGGGGGAAACTTATATTCCCTAAATTTTATTTTACATACGGGGTTACTCAATTGAAGGAGGAGACTGCAGAGACGATTGTACGGATTTTGTGACTATGAACTTGTTTATTTCTTTGCCAAATCGGTATATAAGCTATTAAAAAACTGCACTTAAGACAGAAGACTTGATTTAACCTTTGAATCGTTATATTCAAAAAGTATTAGGTCGTCTTTATAGTTTCATCCTTTGTGAGTAATTCTGTATAGTACCTAACCAAACATATATAATATTAGCCAATATGTTTAGTTGGCTAATTCTGTATAGTACCTAACCAAACATATATAATATTAGCCAATATGTTTAGTTGGCTAAAGCTCAAATATTAGGCCTTTTAGATTAATGAAATTGTACAAACAAATCTGATCATTTTATGTTTTTCCTTGACCAAATCATATCCAACTCACATCCAAGAAAAATAAATGCAAAAGCAAAAATTGGCTTGGTTCGTAGGTTATTTACCTCTGAACCCATAAAGAAGTATATGCAAAAGCCAATTTAAGTTTCTCCCATGGTAGAGTTTTCAAAACATCTATAAATTATCTTACAATCATGATAAACAGATTTGATAATTCGTTTATTAAATGCTCTTGCTGGGTTTTACTATTTTCTAAAAATCGACCTTTAATTGTTAAAATTATGGCCTTTTCAGGCTAGAAATAGGAAAAATAATTTTTATCTTTGCCTCTCATTCAAAAATCCACATAAAGATATGTGCTTATCAAAATTGTGAATTTATTTATCATGGCTTTAAGATAATTTACAAACGTTTTGAAAGATCTAGCACTAAAGCTGACCGTGGGAGAAGCTGAAATGTGCTTTTGTACATATTTCTATTTGCGCATAAAGCTATATAGCTGCTTTTTGCAAAATTCGATAAATCTAAAAGACCTATCCTATTTGAGTATATAGTGTTAGGTTAGGTTAAGTCAATTTTTGGTTCTATTTTTGAGTTGATACGAAATTGAAGGTCTTTAAATTGTTATTTAAAGATTTTATTTACATTCGAAAATTTACAAGTTGTTATAAAGTTTTGATTTTTATCCAAAATTAAAATTGTACTTAATATTTATATATTTAATATTAATATATTTAATGCAACGAAAATAAGAGCACACATTGGAAACAATAATTAGATATTATCTAAACAAATTTTCACTAATTAAACAATCAAATTAAAGATTTCAAATTCTACCAACACCCTACCCTCCCTTCAAAGATAGTGCTTTAACCAATTCCGTGCACATTGAATTAATTAGCATACATCTCAATTTTTACAGTTTTAAAACAATAATTGTCTCAGATGTCGTTTTCTTAATTAGTCTCAGTGATATCTTTATTGATCACTTTGTTAGAAAAATATATATCTTAGAATTTCAATTCTAATCAGTTCTTTTGACCAATTGAATATTAAACCTTAAACAGCGTGAATTTGATAAACATCAAAACGTTTCATCTATATTGACATTTCTAGATTTTATCTATTTATTGACGTTTCTAGATTTTATTTATTTATTGACGTTTCTAGATTTTATCTATTTATTGAAGTTTCTAGATTTTATCTATTTATTGACGTTTCTAGATTTTAAACCTTTTCTAGAAAACTATTATTACTTCCTTGAAATTAATTAAACAATCCCTTTAATTTTAGCACTATTTCCTTAAAATTGAGAAAATAAGCACTTTTATTTCAGCACTATTTCCTTGAAATTGAGTAAACAATCTATTTTGTTTTAGCACCATTTCCCTGAAATTGAGTAAACAAGCACTTTTAGTTTAGCACTATTTCTTTGAAATTGATCAAACAATTCCTTTTATTTTAGCACTATTTCCTTGAAATTAAGTAAACAATCACTTTTATTTAGCACTATTTTCTTGAAATTGAGTAAACAATCTATTTTGTTTTAGCACCATTTCCCTGAAATTGAGTAAACAAGCACTTTTAGTTTAGCACTATTTCTTTGAAATTGATCAAACAATTCCTTTTAGTTTAGCACTATTTCCTTGAAATTGAGAAAACAATTCCTTTTATTTTAGCACTATTTCCTTGAAGTTAAGTAAACAATCCCTTTTATTTTAGCACTATTTCATTGAAATTGAGTTAACAATCCCTTATAAAACAGTACTATTTCCTTGAAATTGAGAAAACAATTCCTTTTATTTTAGCACTATTTCCTTGAAGTTGCGTAAACAATCCCTTGTAAAACAGTACTATTTCCTTGAATTTGAGTAAACAATCCCTTTTATTTTAGCACTATTTCCTTGAAATTGAGTAACAATCCGTTTTCACGCAGATGGTTAGCAGTGTACAGCTTGAGTACACGGAGATAAATCTTAAATTAAAATGAATGAATGAGAGAAAGAATGTAATATCTTGGTACACGCCCAGGCTTTTATATTTAAATATTTCCTTTTACAAAAATTATTCAAATCCTTCCAAACTCAGGGTGTGAGGGATGGGTGGGTTTCTTTAGTTNTAATAGAATAATTGATGAAGAATTATAAAAAATAAGTGTAATCTCGATTTGTATCAAAAAAGAAGAAAAAAACTATCTATTTAGAAGAAAATAAAAAGCATAAATAAACATCAAATTTATGAAGGTTAGGAAGGATAGATTTAGTGAAAGGTTAGGATAGATGGATTGAGTAAAAGGTCATGACGAATGGATGGAAGGATGGTTAGGAAGGATAGATTAAGTGGAAGGTTAGGAAGGGTGGATGTAGATGAAGGTTAGGAAGGATAGAGTGGTAGGTTAGGAAGAATAGGTAGAATGGAAGGTTAGGAAGGGTGAATGTAGATGAAGGTTAGGAAGGATAGAGTGGAAGGTCAGGAAGAATAGGTAGAATGGAAGGTTAGGAAGGGTGGATGTAGATGAAGGTTAGGAAGGATAGAGTGGAAGGTTGGGAAAAATAGATTTGATGAAAGGTTAGAAAGGATGTTAGTATGTAGAAGGTTAGGAAGGATGGTTGTATGTAGAAGGTTAGGAAGTATGATTGTAGTGGAAGTTTTAGAAGAATGGGTGGAATTGAAGGTTAGGAATGATGGATGGAGTGAAAGATTAGGAATGATGGATATATTGCACGGAAGGTTTAGGATTTAGGAAGAATTGGTGTAGTGGAAGGTTAGGAAGGATGGATATAGTAAAAGGTTAGTGAGAGGAGTGTGTCCGGAAATGATTGCTTAAAACAGGTGATACTCTAACCAGTACTTGGAGAAGGAACTAAACCAAAAGGTGCAGGGGGAGGAACCGGGGTCCGGGACCCGGAGAACCTGGAGAACTGCAGCTGCGAGTTCTAATTACCTCAGAAGAATTTTCTTATTATTCTCCTTTCTCATATTTTTCATATGCCTCTTTTTTCTCAAAACTTGTTCCTGTCGTACTTTATTTTTTCTAATTCTTCATCATTTCATCTTCTCTAATTCTTCATCATTTCATCTTCTCTTTATTCTTCCAGTTCTTCTCTTTATTCTTCCAGTTCATCTCTTTATTCTTCCAGTTCTTTATCCTTCCATTTCTTCTCTTTATCCTTCCAGTTCTTCTCTTTATCCTTCCAGTTCTTCTCTTTATCCTTCCAGTTCTTCTCTTTATCCTTCCAGCTCTCCTCTTTATCCTTCCAGTTATTCTCTTTATTCTTCCAGTTCTTCTCTTTATCCTTCCAGTTCTTCTCTTTATCCTTCCAGTTCTTCTCTTTATTCTTCCAGTTCTTCTCTTTATCCTTCCAGCTCTCCTCTTTATCCTTCCAGTTATTCTCTTTATTCTTCCAGTTCTTCTCTTTATTCTTCTAGTTCTTCTCTTTATCCTTCCGGTTCTTCTCTTTATCCTTCCAGTTATTCCCTTTATTCTTCCAGTTCTTCTCTTTATCCTTCCAGTTATTGTCTTTATTCTTCCAGTTATTCTCTTTATCCTTCCAGTTATTCTCTTTATTCTTCCAGTTCTTCTCTTTATCCTTCCAGTTATTCTCTTTATCCTTCCAGTTCTTCTCTTTGCTTTTTATTCTTTCTCCTTCCCACCTCCTTTTATCATTATTATCCTTTATGTGCTTTTTATTTCTCATTCCTCTTTTCCGCTCGTCTAAACGGTCCCTCCCACAGGCCACTCCCCCCCTTCCCTCCCCCTCATGAATAGAGGACATCATATCCCTCAATAGTTCCCTGGAATTTAGGGAGGGGTGTGAGGGGGAATTCANAGGGGGGGGGGTAGCACAGAATTAGGATTATTACGAGATCTTATCAAGTACATATCTGAAATATCTGCAGAGAAGGGTTCTAAGGTTTACTGGAGAGAGCATACAGTCTAACGGAGTTTTTGGAGACATTCAGTTGGTATTTGGTATTAGCCATTATATATACATTATATATATTAGATATATTAAGTAGTAATCTCTGTTTGTATGTTTGTATTTCCGATCATAACTCAGGAACCCCTTAACCAATTTGCCTCACAATTATTTTAAGTTATAGTGAAAATTATTTAAAATCGTAATTTTAGACCAAGCGCGGGTAAACGGCGGAAGTAACTACGAGTAACCTGGACAACGCTGGGTTCCCAAGCTAGTTTCGTATAAGCTTATATAGTATATAGTATATATACATTATACATGATAGAAATAATGCATATTGCATTGAATTTTGGATTTTATTCCCAAATGAACATAGAAACGGCAAAAGTTATTTTTAGATCTTTAAGTTATTTCTTTTCCTTTCAAATATGAAAAACTTTTAAAAAATGCTAAGAACTAAGACACATCTCTTAACTTTTGTAGCTTTAGATATTTATTTAGCTTTTTTATTTATTTATATTTATTTTCCACTCTACGTTTATTGATTAAAATCTTGAAGATCAAATAAGCAATATTTTTCAACGGAAAAATATTAAATTTCACGATAAAAAAATTGCCGAATTTCAAGGGGGGGTTAAGCGGAGAATGGTTTTATAGGGATGCGGGAAATGAGGAAAGAAGTTTTAAATGACCGGAAAATGGAGGAGAGGGAAGGGAAGGAGAGGAAAGGAAAATTTATTAAAGTAAGAGAAGATCATGTAAAATTAAAAAATGAGGTCAATAAAGAAAAGATTAGGACATAAAAAAAATAATCCAATCAAAAAATTTCAATTCGTGCCCAAACAGTGGAAGCAAAAAGCTTTGAGGTTTGAGTTGCTAAAAAATATATTTTTTAATAAAAAGTTTCTGAATATCCTATAAACTGTCAACACGGTTGATAGGAGAGATAATCTTAGAGGCTTCTTATAGAAACCCTACAGAGGATACATCAATCCCAGCCTTACAGGGGACCATTGGACTATACAGAGGATACATCAATCCCAGCCTTATAGGGGACCATTGGACTATTCAGAGGATACATCAATCCCAGTCTTACAGGGGACCATTGGACTATTCAGAGGATACATCAATCCCAGCCTTACAGGGGACCATTGGACTATACAGAGGATACATCAATCCCAGCCTTACAGGGGACCATTGGACTATACAGAGGATACATCAATCCCAGCCTTACAGGGGACCATTGGAATATTCAGAGGATACATCAATCCCAGCCTTACAGGGGACCATTGGACTATTCAGAGGATACATCAATCCCAGCCTTACAGGGGACCATTGGACTATACAGAGGACCATTGGACTATACAGGGGACCATTGGACTATACAGAGAACCATTGGTCAGGGGGTATACCGGGAACCATTGATAAGGGCTTTACAGGGACCATTGGTTAGGGGCTGTACAGGGAACCATTGGGTAGTGGCTATACAGGGAACCATTGGTTAGGGGCTATACGGGGGACCATTGGGTAGGGGCTTTACTTGGAACCATTGGTTAGGGGCTATACAGGGTACCATTGGTTAGGGGCTTTACAGGGAACCATTGGTTATGGGCTATACAGGGAACCATTGGTTAGGGGCTATACAGGGAACCATTGGTTAGGGGCTATACAGGGTACCAAAGGTCTCCCACTGAACTGCTAAAAGAACTACTTGGACACCAGAACACTCCGGTTTTCTTTTCTGAACACCCTGTAACCCTAGTTTTCATTTTTTCAACACCTTTCATCCATTGAAAGACTTTAAGTGGTCCTGTTCCCTGGTATCACTGCCCCCCCCCCTCTCCACGACTTGTTAAAGATGTAGAAAGGAATCCTTCTAACATCTAATCCTAGCAGAATATTCATAGATCTCAGTTAAGTCCGAGATATCAAACATTAAACACTCTTCTCTAGGTAGACAATACACCTTTAATACTTAGCTCTCGGTAGTCAACACACCTTCGATATTTAGCTCTTGGTAGTCAATACACCTTCAACACTCAGCTCTCGGTAGTCAATACACCTTCAACACTTAGCTCTAGGTAGTCAACACACCTTCAACACTTAGCTCTAGGTAGTCAATACACCTTCAATACTTAGCTCTAGGTAGTCAACACACCTTCATTACTTAGCTCTAGGTAGTCAATACACCATCAATACTTAGCTCTAAGTATTCAATACATGCCTTCGATACTTAGCTCTAAGTATTCAATACACCTTCAATACTTAGCTCTAGGTAGTCAATACACCTTCAATACTTAGCTCTAAGTATTCAATACACCTTCGATACTTAGCTCTAAGTATTCAATACACCTTCGATACTTAACTCTAAGTATTCAATACACCTCAGATACTTAGCTACAAGTGGTCAATGAGGCTTCGATACTTAGCTCTAAGTATTCAATACACCTCAGATACTTAGCTGCAAGTGGTCAATGAGGCTTCGATACTTAGCTCTAGATGTGGTCAATAGACGGTAGATACTTGAATCTAACATCTTCTCACTGTTAACACCAAGTTAAACAATAAAATTTCCTTGTTTTATTTATTTCAATTATTATTTTTATTTATTATATCTGCATTGTTTAGAATTAAGATGATAAGATCTAGCTAGTGCTACATGATATTGCTGTATAGAACAAGTTATCTGGAAGACAAAACACCCAAAGTATAATTCTAGTATATCTAGTACATGTGTACAGGGACTATAGGAGCGTAATTTCAAGTGACCCTTCATGCAAAGATGCCAATGTCCGATTCACAACGGAACCCTTTATAGCTTTGTCTGATTAAATATGAATTAGATATCCATGTTTTTGTAAACTGATTATTTTCAATTGTTTTTTCTCTTTAAAAGTGACTTGCGCATTTCTACTGCAGGAAAACAAATAATAATTATCAAACTTAAACATTTTCAAATCTAGAAAACGATATTTGTAGTAAATGCCCTACTTCATTAACGTCTCTAAGACTCGTATCAATCCAGGTACAATTTAATCCCTCTCGTTGGTCTACGAGGCATAAGAGCTAATCAGTTCAACAACACTATCAATGTCAACATGGACACGATCACGTAAACTATCTATGTCAACACGATCTCATAAACTATCAATGTCAACACGGACATGATCACATAAACTATCAATGTCAACATGGACATGATCTCATAAACTATGAATGTCAACATGGACACGATCTCATAAACTATCAATGTCAAACACGGACATGATCACATAAACTATCAATGTCAACATGGACACGATCTCATAAACTATCAATGTCAAACACGGACACAATCTCTCATAAACTATCAATGTCAACATGGACACGATCTCATAAACTATCAATGTCAAACACGGACACAATCTCTCATAAACTATCAATGTCAAACACGGACACAATCTCATAAACTATCAATGTCATCATGGACATGATTTTATAAACTATCAATGTCAACACGGACACGATCTCATAAACTATCAATGTCAAACACAGACACTTGTTCGCTAAACATGGAACGATTACTTGTATCTCCATAATCAAAGTGGAGTCTATTCCAATGAAATTTAGCTAATCATGTTACGTAGTTATTTAAAAACGTAGATAATTAATAATGTACAACGTAATTCAGGTTTACAGATATAGTGTTACACGATATTCATTACACATTATCTTCCACATTATTGATCAGATAAAAGTGTCAAGGGTATCCTTTGTGAATTGCATGGAGAGTCCTTTGATTTTACGCTTACAGTCCTTTTAAACAGACTTGTACATTCATTGAACATGAAAAGTTTAAACTTGTTTTCTTATCATATCCACAATAGGAAAAATTCATTTTAAAAAATCCACGAAATTTACATAAACAGATGGCATCATGAAGCTGGCTCTCCGGGATATCTTTAAGCGGTTAAATTGGCTTAGTCGTTTTTCTAAAAATTGGTTTAGTTTGTGTTTCTTGAAGAAGGTTAACAATCCCTTTACGATAAAAACAATTAGAGGCAGAGTAAGGACGTATTATACTGATAAAATAGAGGCGGAGTAAGGACGTATTATACTGATAAAATAGAGGCGGAGTAAGGACGTATTATACTGATAAAATAGAGGCGGAGTAAGAACGTATTATACTGATAAAATAGAGGCGGAGTAAGGACGTATTACACTGATAAAATAGAGCGGAGTAAGGACGTATTACACTGATAAAATAGAGCGGAGTAAGGACGTATTATACTGATAAGATAGAGGCGGAGTAAGGACGTATTATACTGATAAAATAGAGGCGGAGTAAGGACGTATTATACTGATAAAATAGAGGCGGAGTAAGGACGTATTACACTGATAAAATAGAGCGGAGTAAGGACGTATTATACTGATAAATAGAGGCGGAGTAAGGACGTTTTACACTGATAAAATAGAGGTCGAGTAAGGACGTATTATACTTATAAAATAGAGGCGGAATAAGGACGTATTACTGATAATAGGAAGGATCAGGCTTCTATAATTTCAAGAGTTGCAGCATCTAATGTTTTTAAATCTTTCATCACAACATGATAAGATTAAACCTAAATATATCAGGGATTAGTATTTCAAGTTTTCTCCAGATATATCGAGAGGAGCAGAGGGGTTGAAGGGGGGGGGGGGGTAGATGTGCAATTCAAGGAAGACGGGCTCCTCGCGTAATGGAATCCTTTGCCACAAACTCTGATTTTCTAATCCCTATACCTTTGCAACCCAATGTCGTAGGCTTTGGATAGTTCAAACTATGAATTATGTTAACCATTAGATCAGATAATTAAGTTTGAAATATCAGAACCATTGGTTAGGGGCTATACAGGGAACCATTGGTTAGGGGCTTTACAGGGAACCATTGGTTAGGGGCTATACAGGGAACCATTGGTTAGGGGCTTTACTTGGAACCATTGGTTAGGGGCTATACAGGGTACCATTGGTTAGGGGCTTTACAGGGAACCATTGGTTATGGGCTATACAGGGAAATTATCTCCCCGCCCTCCCGGACTGAACGCTCATTAAAATGAGAAGAATAAAAATAGTTAGGGTGATTTCAGGTTTCCGTTTCATGTTAAACAAGATCATTTTGATTCTCCGACACAAAAAGTCGCAAAAAACGCTGATCTAATTACCGTAAAATCTTCCCGCACCAAATTTACATCGGTTTTTATTTCCCACAAATTAGCGGGGGATGGTTGGATATTAAAATAAGGTATCCTTTATTTTTTGGCTAATTTCGTCAAACTTGACGAATGAGTGAAAAAAGCATACAATTAGGTATGGCCCAGGGAACATTTCCCGTGAATGAGGGGGAGAATTAGATATAAAAAATATTCTGAATTTATTTTGATTTTGACAGAGAAACATATTTATGAAGGAAAGGAAAGTAGTTTAATGAAATTTACCATGATATGTCGGAATTGATATAAATCAAATGATGTTTTTATTCACCTAATTCATTATAAAGTTTATTTAACAGCTTTAAAAATTTCGAAATTGAAATGAATAGTCTAGGGAACATACTGTACTAATGTACTCTACTGCAAATAATTTGTGAACATTTACATGATTTATACACTTTGAACTCCCTTTCTGGCTGAAAGGGACTGAAAAAATGCATACAGAGAGATTCTTTTAATTCCTCTCTATATATTCTATTCTCTATGTTTCTTGATAACACTTTTCTCTAGATTTGGTCAGGTTTAGTCTCCCATCTGGTCTGATTTCTAGGAAGGAAGTTAATATCCAAGTATTTCACACATTTATTATTGCATCCTTCAGTACTTTATCATATAACCTGATTCAGACCCAGAGAACCACAATATTTAATCTAAAACCTGATAA
Source organism: Eurytemora carolleeae (assembly GCF_000591075.1). Lineage (NCBI taxonomy): Eukaryota > Metazoa > Arthropoda > Copepoda > Calanoida > Temoridae > Eurytemora > Eurytemora carolleeae. Next base: position 314,575 of record NW_019396130.1, on the reverse strand, counting down.
AGAACTTGAGAATTTGATACAGAACTTGAGAACTTGATACAGAACTTGAGAACTTGATACAGAGCAGGAGAACTTGATACAGACCCTGAGAACTTGATACAGAACTTGAGAACTAGCTTGATACAGAACTTGAGAATTTGATACAAAACTTGAGAACTTGATACAAAACTTGAGAATTTGATACAGAACTTGAGAATTTGATACAGAACTTGAGAATTTGATACAGAACTTGAGAATTTGATACAGAACTTGAGAACTTGATTAAGAACTTGAATACTAGATAGATAAAAAAACTAAAAAACTTGAGAACCTGAGAACTTGAAACAGAACTTGATAACTTAATACAAAACTTGAGAACTAGCTTGATACATAACTTGAGAATTTAATACAGAACTTGAGAACTTGATAGATAAAAAACTAAAAAACTTGAGAAATTGAGAACTTGATACAGAACTTGATAACTTAATACAGAACTTGCGACCTAGCTTGATACAGAACTTAAGAACTAGATACATAAATTGAGGAACTTGATAACAGAACTTGAGAATTTGATACAGAACTTGAGAACTTGATACAGAACTTGAGAACTAGCTTGATACAGAACTTGAGAACTTAATACAGAACTTGAAAACTAGCTTGAGACAGAACTTGAGAACTTGATACGGAATTTGAGAACTTAGTATAGTACTTGAGAACTTGATAAAAAAAAACTTGAGAATTTCATACAAAACTTGAGAACTTGATGCAGAACCTGAGAACTTGATAGATAAAGAACTTGAGTACTTAACACAGAACTTGATAACTAGCTTGATACAGAACTTGAGAACTTGATACAGAACTTGAGAACTTGATAGGGAATTTAAAAAATTAATAACAGAACTTGAGAACTTGATAAACAACTTGAGAACTTAATACAGACCTTGAGAACTAGCCTGATACAGAACTAGAGAACTTGCTACAGAACTTGAGAACTTGGTACGGAATTTGAGAACTTGATACAGAACTTCAGAACTTGATACAAAACTTAAGAATTTTATACAGAACTTGAAAACTTGATACAGATCTTGTGAACTTGATACAGAACTTGAGTACTTGATAGATAAATAACTTGAGAACTTGAGAACTTGATAAAGAACTTTAGAACTTAATACAGAACTTGAGAACTAGCTTGAGACAGAACTTGAGAACTTGATACAGAATTTAAGAACTTGAGAATTTGATACAGAACGAGAGACCTTGATACAGAACTTGAGAACTTGACAGATAAAAAACTTGAGAATTAGCTAACGTGCTTGGGAACCCAATGCTGCCAAGGTTACAAAAAGTTTCTCCCGCCGTTTACCCGCACTTAAACGATTTTACCGGGAATCTAAATTTTCGCTATTAAAGACGACCAACTCTAAACAAAAATAAGAACATTCCCGTGGAAATCCCGAGTTCCCCAATCAATGTTAAGGCAAATCCGTCCAGGGGTTATAGAGCTATGATCGGACAAACAAATAGACAAACAGATATTTCAACTTTATATAGGTATTTAACACAGATTTCAGATCTTAAGGAATGTCATCTACAATTTTTAATCTATATTGTATGAAAACTCACGCAACCTAGCGGTGCATCACTGCGAGTCTGTTAATACTCGAATAAATTTTTAATGAATTCTTAAAGATTGACGGTTTGTGCTTTTTAAAAACAGTCTTTAAGTAAGGGAAATAAAATTTTTGTTAAATTGGAAAGGATAAAATAAACTTTCGGTGAAATACTTGGCTTGGTATAAAAACCTACATGATTAAGCTGATAATGAATAATTGTAAACATTGTTCAGTACAGTACGCGCAGGACAGCGTATGTTTCTTCTATATATATATAAAGTTGTAATCTCTGTTTAACTGTCTGTGTGTTTATTTGTTCGATCATAACTCGGGAACCCCTAGACCGATTTGTGTCAAATTTTGATTGGGGAACTCGGGAGACCAACGGGAATGTTCTTAGCTTGGTTTTAAGATTCTTAGTTGAGTGGGTCGACTTTAAAAGTGAAAATTTAGTTTCCTTGTAAATCGTTCAAGTGCGGGTAAACGACTGGAATATCTATGAGAAATCTGGTCAGCGCTGGGTTCCAAACTAGTTATATATAAAGTAGTAATCTACTCTATGAAGTCTAATGGTAGTGCTCTAATCTACTATTTTACTACTCTTTGGAGTAGAATAGTGGTGCTCTAATGTACTCTATGAAGTAGAATAGTGGTGCTCTAATCTACTCTATGGCGTAGAATAGTGGTGTTCTAATTAACTCTATGGAGTAGAATAGTGTTCCTCTAATCTACTCCATGGAGTAGAATAGTGGTGCTCTAATCTACTCTATGGAGTAGAATAGTAGTGCTCTAATGTACTCTATGAAGACGACTAAGTGATTTTGAATGGTTAAGAATGAGTCGGATGTACGGGGTGATGTGTGGCGGAGCAAAAATTTTGCGTAAATACATGCGTAAGGATGGTGCGTAAGCAGTTAGGGAAGGAAACCCTTTATCAGTGACACTTTTTACAGAGGTATTCAGCAATCATGAAGAGTAGGGTGGGATGTTTTAGTATCAATGTTATCGTGGATTCTGAAGAACATGATTTGTATTTAAGTATGTTAAGTATACAAGGTTGGGTTTACTCACAGGAAAGTTAAGAGTATATATTTCACCGGAAAACCTTCTTGAAGGGATGTAGGACCGTTTACTTCTATCTTTAAGGGATTTTTAACATTTTTTAGATTATTCATTTTTATTCAACACTTCTTCAATTTGTTCATATTTTTGCGGGTTTTATCATTAACAAACATATACAAAGTAAGATGAATACAATTGTGTAGGTAAAGCATCATTATAGTGGGCCCCATTATGAATATAAGTAGTATGTGTTTGGTGATCATTTGAATGGGGGAAGGGGGGGGGGTTGAATAGTGGATTGTGGTTTAGTTTCATGTCTCCAGTTTAAGATGAAGTCCCTGTTTTTTCTTAAACATTTGTGTTTATTCTGGTGAATGTGCTTAAAGTAAACTTAACTAATTCAAGAGCAAACATTTCTTCATCAATACCTGTTAGCCCAGGAGAACGGATATCCTGTATCCAGATATCTAGGGAATACAGGTATCCCGTATCCAGATACCCAGGAGTATAGGTATCCTGTATCCAGATATTCAAGAGTACAGGTATCCTGTATCTAGGTATCTAAGTATCCATTTATGTAAGTATCCAAATATCTAGGTATCCAAGTATCTAGGTATCCAAGTATTTAGGTATCCAAGTATCTAGATATCCAAGTATCTAGATATCCAAGTATCTAGTTATCCAAATATTTAGGTATCAAAGTATCTAGGTATTCACGTTTCTAGGTATATAAGTTTCTAGGTATTCAATTAAATATCTAGGTATCAAAGTAATTCAATTAAGTATCTAGGTATCTAAGAATGTAGGTATCCAAGTATCTAGGTATCCAAGTATTTAGATGTCCAAATATTTAGGTATCAAAGTATCTAGGTATTCAAGTTTCTAGGTATCCAATTAAGTATCTAGGTATCAAAGTTTCTAGGTATCTAAGTAACTAGGTATCTAAGTATCTAGGTATCCAAGTATCTAGGTATCCAAGTATCTAGATATCCAAGTATCTAGGTATCCAAGTATCTAGGTATCCAAGAATCTGGTTATCCAGATACTCCGGAATCAAAGCATTAAATTATAATAGCACATATCTAGGTATGTACAATGTACAATGTTCGTAGGTCTCATAATTCTTAATTTGAACTTTTTTAAAAGGGATATTTTAGGATCAAAAGTTTTAGATATTTATTTCGACATTTACCAAACTAAGTTGTTAATGTTAATGGAATTATTCTTCGTAAAATTATCCAAAATAGAAAAACAAATCTTTAAAGTTTTTTGGAAAATATTTGATTCTGGTTGATATAGATATTTATAAATATCATGGATTAAATGGAAATTGATGGAAATAGAACCGGATTGAAGATGACCGTTCAGAAATTCTGATTTGGGGGGAGACCGATCCTTTCTCCGTTCCCCGATCCTTGTAACCCAGGCCGGGCATCGTCTTAAGATTATTCAGTAGTTTCTATACCAGCGGACAGTTAGGTCGTGAGACAAGTTACTCTTCTCAACTCCTTGTTTTTATCCTATGGTAGGTCTTTATCATTTATCTTTTCTCAACCTTATATTTAATCCTGGAGAAAGCAAAACTGTTAAACCATGGTTTTGGTATCAGTAAACACTTTGAAAGTTTGAATGCATTAAAGATATTGTTCACTTGATCTTCATTATTGTCTTTGGCTTCGTGTGCCATTAGAAAATTAAGATGATGAAGATGGTTTCTCAAGTGGGACAAAGTTGAGTAGGTTTGGACGTATGGAGTTGGGTTTAAGTGTTTATCTTGGAACCTGGAGAGGATTGAAGAGTGAGTTTAAGAATTTTATCATGTTCTCCCCATCATCCCTGGTTATATTGAGAGGTTTAGGACGAACTCTGATGTAAAATTTTTTTACAGCAGAGAAGGGATGAATTGCGGTCTTGAGATGGGATAAATTTAATCCATTTTGGGTTCTCCCTGGTTCGAAGACTTGAACTGCAAAATTTCTAGGAATTATTGCGCATCGTGTTAAAAAGATACAAGTTGTATTATGACTGGGATTTTTTCCTGGTTTAATATTAACACCATAGCTCGCCAAATATTCTTGTAAAAAAAGATCAATTTATCTTAAAACCGTTTTATCTCCTGGTATGAAGTATATGGGTTGGATTTATCTCTTCACCAAACCCTTCCTGTCTTGGCGAAAAATGATCTGAGATCTCTAACCCCTCTGTTTTTGCAATTGCAAAAGTCTGAATGCACTGTTTGAAAGTTTTCTGCATCGGTTCATTCTGTTTGAATTAGTGATTTTATTAGTTCAAGATTGGAATTGTATTTCGAGAATCAAGTTTCTTTAACAAGCTCTTATTTAAACTTGTTGCTCCATCCCGCAATGACATTTTGATACTTAAATTATTTTAAATTCTATTATGTATAAGTTTCAAAGGATTAAAATCATGGGTTAGGGGGGGGGGGTGAAAGGATGAAGGGGAGGTGGGCTGGAGTTCTGCACCCCAGGAGTTTAGTATATTGAAAACATTGAATTCTTTGTAAATATGATAAACAATTTATAAACAAATGCTGTAAACATCTCGAACTCAGCATCCATTCTTTACGGGGGTTCCATCCCCACCTCCCCCCCCCCCTCCAACCATGACTTTAAAGTCACTTCTTCTATCTCCCTTTCTCAGCCTTTTCTTGAAATTTTAATTTTTCCTTTTTTGATTTTCGGCAAAAATTCTATGACTTCCAAACTTACTTCTAGTGCGTGAATATTTTTCTATAAGTTTTCAAAACAGAAATATAAAAATACCAAGTGATTCATTCAAATAATTGTGTTGTCTTGAATTTGTGTATTTGTGGAAATAATTTTCTACTGAATCAGCCCGTTGCAAATACTCATTTTTAAAAAAACAATTTGGTAGATTTTATCAGCAAATTCTCAGGGCACACGACACAGCATTTTTAGGAAAAAATTGACAAATTAACTTTTGTTTTCAAACATAATATGTCAAACCTGCAATCTTTTACAAAACATTTTCATGAAGAATTTAAACTCTATTCATAGAAAAGATTTATTTATGTCTTATGTGTTAGTATATATATATATATATATATATATATATGAATATATACATAAAAACATAGTTTTTATATCTTTATCTCACGCTTATCTAAGTATGAACCTGTTGGCGCCTAGGCCACCTGTGTTTTACATATCATAGAATAGGAGAATAGAATAGAGGCACATGCTTTTATTGAAAAGATATCGACTCCCGCAAACCACCTGTTTATTCTCCTACCCGGAGTAAGGTTGGGTTGGGAATCTTTAGATATCTTCTCCTACCCGGAGTAAGGTTGGGTTGAACATCTTTAGATTTCTTTTCCTACCCTGAGTAAGGTTGGGATGGACATCTATAGATATCTTCTCCTACCCGGAGTAAGGTTGGGTTGAACATCTTTAGATTTCTTTTCCTACCCTGAGTAAGGTTGGGATGAACATCTTTAGATATCTTCTCCTACCCGGAGTAAGGTTGGGTTGAACATCTTTAGATTTCTTTTCCTACCCTGAGTAAGGTTGGGATGGACATCTTTAAATATCTTCTCCTACCCGGAGTAAGGTTGGGTTGGGAATCTTTAAATATCTTCTCCTACTCGGAGTAAGGTTGGGATGGACATCTTTAAATATCTTCTCCTACCCGGAGTAAGGTTGGGTTGGAAATCTCTTTAAACTAGATCTAAAACCATGAACTAGGCCCGATTGAATAATAAACCGTGGTTTTCTGCAATATATATAGTATAGAAATATGATTGTAAATAAGAGAGGGGAGGAGGGGGGGATGTAAGGAAGAGAGGGAAGGAGGGGGGGATGTAAGGAAGATTTAAAGGGGATTATTGAATGGTTGGAAAGTTTCCGTTTAAATTGATCTTCAACAGTTGGACCTTGTTGTTTCCTGGCATTGTTTACATCAAACCCAGAACATATCCCCCCCCTCCTCCTTGGAAGATAATAAACCCCCCCTTTGTAATACCCGGCTTCCTGTGTGCCTGGTTTGCTTGAGTTGAATCTGAATGGAAACATGAATCCAGGGTTTGCTTGGTTGATTATCAACTATATTTCATAATTTAGAGTTCAATATACTCTTCAAAATTCATCATTTAAAAGTTTTCATCTTACCTTCTCATTTTTATTCGGGTGTTTATTTAAAAAGATTTCCTTGAACAATTTGAAAAAAATATCCCTTTTTTGGATGATCCACCTGTTAGTAAACCAACCTGTATTATTCATTCAGTCTAATTACATCTCATTCCTTTATCAATACAGGGGGGGGGGGGCAAAAATAAACTATCAATTTTTATATCCATACAGGGAGGTTCTAAAAATAAACTATCTACTCCTGTATCCATACAGGGGGTTCTAAATTTAACTATCCATTTTTATATCTATACACCAATAAACTACATAATATGAATACTTTGTCTAATTTCAACAAGTTCGATCATTTATTCAAATAATCAGAAAGATTAGCTATTTTTACAATTTTGAAGTACAATTACAATTTTAATTTTCATGGTAATGTTTGCTGAACGTTTTTTGAAGAAAATAATTCTGCTATATGTAGTTTGTAGTTTGTACAGCTAGATGAGATACTAGCTCTCTTAAGAAACTTGGCACAAGATTTGGATTTATTGTGGCGACTCTAATAACGTCTAATGAGAAATTGGTTTGATCGTGTGATAAAGTGTGCTGAGAACCGTATCTTTGTCCTACTATGTTCCGCTACTGGAGCAACAGATGAATCCGTCCTTCCAACTCTCTCATACAAGATCTTTATTATCTTCAAGACTAATCTTAATTGAGATTCAGCAAAAAGTAAACAGTCAACACTTTCTAGATATCAACAAAGGATGTGGGGAAACTGGACTTGTTAATTAGATGAATACTGCCTCCAGGGCTGTAAAATGTTTGGACCCCCCAAGGGATAATAAAGTTATCTCCCTCTCTCGGTACCTTGATCCTGTCAATCCAGTCCAGATTCATCCTTTCAAGCGCATACAGGATATAATCACTTATGACATGCTACTCCGCCTTTGATAACCTTATTCTACTTAATACCCCCCCCCCCCNCTTCACTACATTAAACTTCTACGTGTTAGAAAATTTTCCAAGATTCAATTTAAACATCAGTTGTATAATAGTATATCCAAGAGAGAGGGTTTTTACACGTCTTGATCCTAGAATTTTGTCTAAGGTTGGGTTTAAAAGGTTTACAGCTCCGGGAACTGTATCCGCAGGGTTGGGTTTATATCTCGGAGAAACCTTGTCCTGATTACGAACCGTGCGACACTTATGGCGCAAAGAAACTTTATTTGTTGCAGAAATTGAGAAACCTTAAAATTTATTTCCGGGCGGGTGGAGTTTTATTTCTGGGTCAAATACAAAAATAGCACACTCCCAACTTAAAATGCCCAACCATTTCTCTTAACTTCTTTTTTTAACTAAACCTTCTTTTTTTTCATATTGCTAATTACTAATTATGATAAATTACTCGGAGAACATATCTGCTGTACACTTGATGACATAAAGCTAATTACCCCCGAGGGTGTTTCTAATCCTGTTAGCTCTCAGCACGTTTCAGTTTTGTTTATACTCAATCAAGAAACAAGGCTGTCAGGGTGTCCAGGAGCTGTGGGATTAATGTCTGTAATTAACCCATTCCGCGGCATCTTCCAGATGTTGCGCAGCTGGGTCGTCTTCTTCTTGAGGCTGGACTGAAAGGGCAGGTGGGGAGGGAGGATGTGTTTACTCCTTGCTATTTATTAGTTCAGTTTCCAGTTCCTTAATGGATAATTAGACTTACAAATGTTCTATCACCAGTCCGGGCAGTCAATTAATGCCACCACAACCTTCCCTGGACTCCCCCCCCCCTTGAAGACAGGATGCTTTTAGTCTTTTTAAATAAGAACTATTTCCTCCAAGCATAACCAAGTTTTATCTAAAGCACACAAAGGTGTCCGTCTTTGTCCACTCTGCAGATGTAATTTGAAGAGTTCCCAAGCATATAGCATTCATGCCTTAAATTAGTCAGGTTCAACCGGCTTGGACTAATTTATATAGAGGAAGGGCGTATTTGCTTCCAAGTGGGGGAAGGAGGGTAATCAGAGGGAATGGGAAGAAGGGGAATTGCCCCCCCCCCCCATGGTGCGCATCCATGTGAATGATCACAATCACTTGTTACACTTCCCTCCCTTTCCCACCCTTCTTCCCTCCTTTATCTTGGATTTTCTTTCTATTTTTTTCATATTTGTTCTTCTACTTCGTTTTTATCATCTTTCTTCTTTGTCGTCCCTACCTTTTCTTCCATATTTAATCTAGCAATGCAGTGCAACATAAATCTTATTGTTCTTAAAACTAGTCTTACATAATGCTTAAAAGAATGTATTTTACAACAGGATGAGATTTCAAATATATTGACAAACAATGATCAAAGCCTGACATTTAATTATACTTTTTTCATCATCATTAAACAGAAAAATACACCGTCAAAAGTATTAATGTTGTTGACGGCATCTTTAATGTAGAGATTAGAGAATATTCAGTTCAATGTTTTACTCCAACATTATTAGATAAACTGGTGGTGCATAGCAATGGGAAAGGATGTGTAGCAAATAACCATAACTTATAGAGGATGTGAAAAAATCTTGGACTTTCCCTCGCCTCCCCTCCTCTCTCCCCTCTGCTGTCAATCAGTGCGGATATGGTACCACCCTACAGGGTATTTAATTCTGCTCTTCTCTCATGGTTTCAATCCTTCCTCATTCCAAATCTCTTCGTGGCTGTACAATTCTAATTTTACAATTTTTCCTCTTTTTGATTCTTTTATCTTCCCTATTTTACAAAACATTTTCATGAAGAATTTAAACTCTATTCATAGAAAAGATTTATTTATGTCTTATGTGTTAGTATATATATATATATATATATATATATATGTATATATACATAAATAGTTCCCATTAACCCATGTTTATTGACTGATGACGCCTCCTTCTCCCCTCCATCTTACATCATTATTATATGTAATGACTTCCCTGCTCCAGTAATTGATGAAACTAGGATAGATAGATAGATTTCCTTCATTAGTGAACAGGTTCATAGTTTAGTCTACAGGTTTAGTCTATAGGTTTACTCTACAGGTTCAATCTACAGGTGTATTCTACAGGTTTAGTCTACAGGATGAAATCATGATGTTATTCTCTATCTCCTGTTTTCTGTACACGGAAGGTTTAAAATTGTCACTTGTTGGTAAATCTATAAAAACGAGGTTTCACTTTGCTCTTGTGAGGTTTCTTGTTAATTTCTTTATCCAACATGAATACTGTTAGGATTATGCATACTTACCATTATTATTCAGTTTAATTATACAGCTAGAGAACTTGAAGGTCTAAGATTAATGATTGGTGTTGAATCTAGAGTACGGAGTAATTCTCACGGAGTAGAGATTGAGCGCTCCAAGATTCGGTTTCAAAACAATAGATTTCTTCTTGTCCTGACCAGACCCACTTCCGTTACAGATATTGCTTTTCCCCAGATCTCCCCCCCCACATCAGTTCCTCCCCCCCTTCTTCAAATGAACCATGAAATAATCTTATTTATATTTCAGATTTGAATAAACCTGAAACCAAGAGACTGAAGGATGCAGGTGATTCCTAGCTCACCCTTCCTCCCAACCCTGCTCCACCAGCAATACCTAGCTAGGGGTAGACTTATGGCCCTCCCACAACCAAACCCAGCCACGCCTCCATCCAGCGAGGACAACATGTCTCCACCTCCAGCTTTAGACTTTAGAACCGATGAAGAGGACAAACAGGTAGAAATTATAATCCGTCCTTTTCTCATATCTTTCATTTTATGTCCGTCCTTTACTCATATCTTTCATTTCTTATCCGTCCTTTACTCATATCTTTCATTTCATATTCGTCCTTCACTCATATCTTTCATTTCTTATCCGTCCTTTACTCTTATCTTTCATTTCTTATCCGTCCTTTACTCATATATTTCATCTTTCATTTCTTATCTGATCCTCACTCATAACTCTAATTTCTTATTTATCCTTTACTCATATCTTTCATTTCTTATCCGTCCTTTACTCATATCTTTCATTTCTTGTCCGTCCTTTACTCATATCTTTCATTTATTATCCGTCATTTACTCATATCTTTCATTTCTTATCCGTCCTTTACTCATATCTTTCATTTCTTATCCATCCTTTACTCATATCTTTCATTTCTTATCCTTCCTTTACTCATAACTTTCATTTCTTATCCGTTCTTCACTCATATTTTTCAATTTTTATCCGTCCTTTACTTTTATCTTTCTTTTCTTATCTGTCCTTTACTCACATTTCTAATTTCATGTGTCGTCCTACTTTTTTCCTACTATTCCGTCCTACTATAATAACTCCTTCCAGTTCTTAAATATTTGTTTTATTTCTTTTTCATTCTTCTATTTTTTTAACTTCCTTTATTTTTCCTTTATTTATTCCTGCAGAAACCTAGATTAATCTTAAGCTTTGTTTGCGGAGAAATCCGGGAGAAAACCCTCTAGTGTATTAAGATACCTTGAGCAAACTGAAACCTGATCCTAACCCTGGATATTTCAGACGAGCTACGACCAGAACCGAGCTCGAGATTTCAAGTGCCCTCTCTGCTCCGAGAACATGACAAGCTTGAAGGAGTTTACGTCCCATCTCCGGGGACATAATGAAGCTAAACCTACTAATGATCCTGCTGATCCTACAGGTACCTTGACTTACATCAATCATTTTCAGAACTTTAAACAATTTATTTTTGGCAATCATTATATTAGGTCTCATTATTCCTGTCTGATGTGAATATTAAGATGAATTTTCAAACTGAAAAATGGAAAAGTGTAGAATTAAAAAAAGATTTAGTTACTTATATTAATAATTTGTCTTGGTTAACAACCTTGAAACAATTTATCTTTGAAGAAAAATACATGATCTGCAATCTATCCATGTAAAACCTTGATAAATCCTATCAATCTATCCCAGTATATATACATAAATAGTTCCCATTAACCCATGTTTATTGACTGATGAGGATGGAGAGATCTGAAACAATTTGTATTAATAAATATGAAAACTGAGAAGCTTCACTGATTATTGTTTTATAGTTACATAAATATTTACATCTTCTTCTTCAAAACTCTTTATTTGCTAAATAAATACGAGATTTAAACACATTATTTTCATTACTGATTTAAAACGTCCACAACAGTGTGGAACAGGTTTTTGCATATATATATGCAATATTTCAATATACCACATATATATATACATCTACTTATCTTTTTTTGTTACTATTTATATTTACTTATTTCTATCGATCTATTTATATATCTATATCTATTTTCTTCTCTATCAAACTAGCTCAACATTTGAAGTATATCTTTTTATCTTTCTTCATAGTTTTATATCTATTAGAAAACAGAATTTATATCTTTCTGTCTTACATATCTATCCAATATGTATGTCTATATCTATATAATTGTTTAGGTCAGACCAAGGTGTACAACTGCTGTCTGTGTGGGAAGATGTTGTCCTCCTTCAGCTCCTTGGACAGGCACATGTTGGTCCACTCAGGGGAGAGACCATTCTCATGTGAGGTCTGTGCACAGACCTTCACCACAAACGGTAACATGCATAGACACAGAAGAACCCATAATGTACGAGATTCCTGTGAGAGCGATGGTTCTGCCGGCTCAGGGACTAAGCGAGCACGAAAGAGGAAAGCTGCGGCTCCTCCGGTAGGACAGGACGGACTCCAGAGTAAGATAAGTGTTGATGAATCCAAGTATTCTCTGCTGAATTGTCCGATATGTCCTGAGAAGTTCTACAGTGATATATCTCTAGATGTTCACATGATCTCTCTGCACCCAGGACGGGATGTAAAGTGTGAGGAGTGTGGACACCCCTGTCCGTCCTACAACTATTATAAACTCCATAGAAACATGTTTCATTTCAACCTGGGTTCCACTCCGGTCCATTCTTTCCCAGGATCTCTGATCCAAACCCCGTATACAGGAAACCTTCAGGTTCTGATCAACCCTACAGAGACAGGACGTCAACCTTCACTGCTCCTCCCCACACCCTTCTCACCTGTTAAAGAGGAAGAGAGGGATTCCTTATCTAACTCAGACATCCACAATACTTCCTTCTGCTCGGAGACTGGGACTGGTCAGGATGATGATCCTGCGCTCAAGGAGATGAAATTAAAGGGAGAGTTCCCCTGCAGACACTGCACAGCTGTCTTCCCCAACCTCAGAGCTTTAAAGGGACACAACAAGGAGCATATGATCAATCCTCCGTTTGAGTGTAATGTTGGAACATGTCTGTACTCCACCACGGATAAGAGTAATCTACTCCAGCATATGCGAGGACACACTGGACAGAAACCTTTTGAATGTAAGATTTGTAACTTCGGGTTCACCACAAAGGCAAACTGCGAAAGGCACGTAAAGAACAAACACAACAAGAACAACAAGGATGATGTTAGAGAGCATATTATTATCCATGAGGGGGGAGAGGATGAATCTAACTCTGGAGAGAAGGAATATAGAAACAGTTCCTTTGATCCTGAATCCGCTCAGGGTCTTATTTTCCCCCCTACACCCCCCAGATCTTCAGCATTCATTCCATACAGACCTTTCGAGGTTGATCGTGACATCGTGGACTCCGAGGATGACTGCGAGGACGCTCCTCTAGACCTGAGTAAAGCTGCACCTAGAGCTGTAGAAGACTCTAGAAAATATTCTCATGATCTCAAGATGGAAGCCAAAGATGAACCGGTACATCCTGCTCTATCTGATAAACTTGATACATCCCTTCCCTTCCCCCATAAACCTTTCCCCTTCAACCTTCCCTTCCTTCAAGGGACTCCTCCGGGTCATATCTGGCCTCATCAGTTTGGTTTAAACGCTCTAAACTCATCCTTCCCATTCAACCCAATGCATCTTGCTGCGCTTTTGGCGGCAAAAAACGAAGAATTTAAAAAGCAAGCTGAAGCTATTCATGCCAAAGAATCCGCAGCTGCGTTTCAAAACTTTAATCAGATTCAAGATCTAGGTTCCCATAATCCTCTTCACAGTCAAATCTCTCCAACCAACTCCTCCCTGTCAACTGTGAGTCCTCAGAGTAGTCCCCAGAAGCCAAGTCTAAACCCGGAGTCGGATTCGTCCTACAAAATGATTATAAAGAACGGAGTTCTCATGCGGAAACAGAAACAGCGTCGGTATAGAACAGAGAGACCCTACGGATGTGAACAATGCAAGGCAAGGTTTACTCTTCGCTCCAACATGGATCGTCATATGAAGCAGCAGCACCCGGAGGTTTATTATCAGAAACCTAGACCAGGACCGGGACGGAAACCTACAGTTCAAGGAGATGATTCTCAGAGTCAGGGTCTTATCTCAGTCAAAACTGTAGAGCAACTTCAGGAGAGACAGAACGTGTTGAAGGACTCCTATGAGACGGAGGAGGAGGAGGAGGAGGAGGACGGATTCATGGAGGACGAGGAGGAGCAGAACCTGATTATTGATGATAAGGAGAAGATGAGAGCTGAACATCAAACTTTCAGAAATATTTCTCAGTTCTTCACCAATGAGAACCTTAGCAAGGATGATGTTGAGGTTGAAAGTGAGAGTTCTGTAGGAGATGAGAAGAAGATCTCCGCCTACTCCGCTGCTCCCCAGAGAATGAACTGTCCCTACTGCCCCAGGAAGTTCCCCTGGGCCTCTTCCCTGGAGAGACATATCCTCACCCACACCGGACAGAAACCGTTCAAGTGTACAGAATGTTCTCTTTGGTTTACAACCAAATCCAACTGTGACAGACATATACTCAGGAAGCATGGAAACAACAACCATGAGAAGGAGGATGATAATGAGGAGGAGGAGGAGGAGGAGGGGTTTCATCTTCCTTTTGGAGTTGAGACCCTGAGACGGGACTCAACCTGCTCTGATTCTCCGTATAAATGTCATATCTGTGATGAGGGATTTGCTGACCGAACCTCAGCCGTCTCACATATAGAAGAATCTCACGAGGAGGAATATAATTCCCTCATGTCAAAGGGAGCATTTGAACCCAATGAGGAGCAGTACTCCCAGCAGCACCCAGAGTCCGGAGAAGAACTGTACGACCATATACGTGGCAAGTTCCCCGACTACGCCAACAGGAAGATCATTTGTCTCTTTTGTTCTAGAAAATTTTGGTCCGCTGAAGATCTCCGGAGACATGTTCGAACCCACACCGGAGAACGTCCTTACTCCTGTGACATCTGCAACCGGAAATTTACTCTCAAGCATTCAATGCTCCGACATAAGAAAAAACACGACTCCGGTGTCTCCAACAACGGAGAAGGTAGCGACGATGAAACGATCTCTAATAACTCCAGCTCCGAGGACGGATCTACTCCGGATATGCCTCCGACTGTTCTCCAGACCCAGGTGTTTGACAAGAAGAGAGCAAACCTCATGGAGAAGATAAACCGTCTTAACTCTGGAACCGAGTCCAATCAGTAAATCAAATCTGTAAACATAGTTGAAGTTTAATTTATTGTAAATATGTAGATATTTGATATATTTTATCATTTTAATAGATCTTAGTTCATTTCACCTTATCATATTATTAATAAAGATATATTTAATTTTAAAAGTTTTTTTAGTAATTTATAGAAAGCAAGATCTGGTGTTAAGCTTGACAAAGAATTGATTCTTTGCAACAAAATCAAATTTTCTAATCCATAAGTATTTGTAACCTGATGATTTAAACCTTTGTACTTAGATTATATTATCGAACAGAATTCATTGGACATGGGAATATAAAGATATAGGTATTAATTAGTGTGTGACAAAGACTCAATTTCTTTGTGTCAAGGTTGATTTAAAGAGAATGATTTCCAAGTAAGTAGTAAAAGAATACCAAAACTAAAAAATAAACGAGCAATACAAATTTGAAAACGAATTTATGAAAAGAAAAGAAAGAATTCTCCGAAGTAAAACAATAACAATAAATAAAATCGAAAGAAAATTTCAAAATTTATTAATGATTACAGCTAGTTCGGACTATAGGAACTGATAACTCCCTTTTACTTCTTTTTACTCTGTATAACTTTACAACCTGATGTTGTGATGTTTTATATTTCAAACTATGAATTCTGCTTAATCAAATAGTCAAAGTATTAGTTTGCAAAGACAAAAAAGTAGGAAATAATCAGTTCCCTTGTAAATGGTTTAACTTAAGGGACCAGCAATGTAATATCAAGGGACCAGCAATGTAATATCAAGGGACCAGCAATGTAATATCAAGGGACCAGCAAATGTAATATCAAGGGACCAGCAAATGTAATATTAAGGGACCAGCAATGTAATGACCAGAAATGTAATATCAAGGGACCAGAAATGTAATATCAAGGGACCAGCAATGTAATATCAAGGGGCCACCAATGTAATATCAAGGGACCTTCTCTTTAAAGAGTTTAATGTACGATCCACAACGGTATCCTTCAAACCGTTTCCTGAGTTATCCTTTTCCTATCTTGAAATTGAACATTTTTAATTGTGGTTTCTGTCTTCTGGCGGATTTGTGCAGAGCATGGCACGGAAGGTAATTTTCAGAATTAGACACTTTTAAAAATTAAGAGAAAAACACCATTATCTTTTTCATCATTACTCAGATAACGTTTTTAAGGATACTTCTGTTGTGAATGCATTTCTGTATATAGAAGGCTATTTAAAATTGGTCCCTTTAGATTTAAGATCTTTTTTTATAATTTTCATCCAGGAAGAGATGGTATTGTACAAAAGAAGACTACAATGAATAAAACAAAGATTATAAAAAATCAAAAATGATACGGTCATTAATTCTTTACCACATTTATTTCAATAAACAATTATTTCTAGTTTTAATTATAAAATATCTTTTAAAATCTTGAGATCAATCAAATAACGGCTTTAATCCGAAAAGAATCTTTTTAATTTTATAAGTTTAGAAGAATAAATCCAGAAAAAGTATTGAAAATAACAAATGTAAAAAAAAGTTTATTTCTAATTCCTTTTTATATTGAATAAATCAGTAATGATGTAATTTAGTTGAAACAAACATTTTTTCAATAATTTCTCGAAACTCCTTTTTTGGATTTTGGTGGAAATCGAATTTGAAACAAAAATAATAATTTTCAGAAATCTTGCAACAAACCAGGGTTTTCAAATACTTATTCTGATCTGGATAGATTGATAGATGAATAGATGAGATGAATAGATGAATAGATGAATAGATGAATAGATGAATAGATGAATAGATGAATAGATGAAAGGATGAATAGATGAATAGATGAATACATAAATAGATTAATAGTTGAGTAGATGAAAAGTTGAATAGATGCACATATAAAGAGATTAATAGTTGAATAGATGAAAAGTTGAATAGATGAAAAGTTGAATAAATGAAAAGTTAGTAAATAGATCATAGATGAAAGGATGAATGAATGA
This sequence comes from Eurytemora carolleeae, assembly GCF_000591075.1. Taxonomy (NCBI): domain Eukaryota; kingdom Metazoa; phylum Arthropoda; class Copepoda; order Calanoida; family Temoridae; genus Eurytemora; species Eurytemora carolleeae. The sequence goes on along the minus strand of NW_019396130.1, from coordinate 297,381 downwards.
GTACGGGATATAGATGAATAATTATCAAAATCTTTTTTTGTCGAAAGAATGAATAAATAAATGTAAATTGTCCAAACTGGCAAAAAAAGGTTTTACTCTCACAGGTAGAAAAACTCGAGTTTGGAAATTAATTTCGATGTATTTTATATCCTCTTCAGTCCTTAAGGAATGGTGGTATTGTCAAAAACTGAATGAATAAATAAATTAGAATAGATTAATGAATGAACAACTGCCTTAATCAATTGTTGAAAGAATAAAAAAGAGAAAAGATAAATTTATTAAATTAAACATAGATGAAAGGATGAAAAAGAAAAAGAAGAAAAGGATTAAAACATTATAGAAAAAAATGAAGTAAGAAATAACATGGAGGTTACAATTACAATAGTAAAGTAAAGTAAAGGTAGATGTAATTAAGGACTAATCAGAACTAGTGAAGGAGAGGTTGATGTATTTAAGGACTAAGAAGACTACTTAAGTGTAGGTGGACATATTTAAGGACTAACCAGGACTAGTGAAAGATAGGTTGATGTATTCAAAGACTAATAAGGACTAAAAGAAGATTGGTGGATGTATTTAAGGTCTAACCATGACTAGTAAAGGATAAATAGATGTATTTAAGGAATAACCAGGACTAATGAAAGGATATACAGACGTATTTAAGGTCTAACCAGGACTATAGAAGGATAGGTAGATGTATACAAGGACTAATAAGGACTAAAAAAATGATGGATGTATTTAAGGACTAACCATGACTAGCAAAGGATATATAGATGTATTTAAGGACTAACCAGGACTAGTGAAAGGATATAAAGATGTATTTAAGGACTAAGCACTAAGCAGGATTAGTGAAAGATAAGTGGATGTATTTAAGGACTAAACAGGACTAATAAAGGATATATTGTTGTATTTACAGACTAATCAGGACTATTGAAGGATAGGTAGATATATTTAAGGACTAAGCAGGACTAGCTAAGGATAGGAAAATGTATTTAAGGTCTAATGAAAGATATATAGTTGTATTTAAAGACTAATCAGGATTAGAAAAGAATAGGTAGATTTATTTAAGGACTAATCAGGACTATTGAAGGATATGTAGATGTATTTAAGGACTAACAAGGACTAGTAAAAATTAGTTTGATGTATTTTAGGACTAAGAAGGACTAGTAAAGAATATAAAGATAGATGCATTTAAAGATAAATATTAACCAGTTTGGATTTTTATAATTGGGAAAACCACTGTCTCCTAGTAAGCATAACAGAATTCTAAGATACCATCCCCTAGTTTATACAGTCATCCTAGTTTATTTTCATCATGGTTCATTTCATCCTAGTTCATTTTCATCCTAGTTAATTTTCATCTAAGTTAATTTTCATTCCAACTAATTTTTTCCCCATAATTCATTTCCATTCTTGTTCCTTCTCTTTCCTCCCAGTTGACTCCTTTATTTGCTAGTTGTCTCTCATACATTCTAGTTTATTCTCTTTTATCCTACTTCAATTCCTTTCATCCTTCTTCATACTCGTTAATCCTACTTTATTTTCATTCTAGTTCATTTTCATAATAGTTCATTTTCATAATAGTTCACTTCATAATTGTTCATTTTCATAATAGTTCATTTTCATAATAGTTCATTTTCATAATAGATCATTTTTATAATAGTTCATTTTCATTCTAGTTCATTTTCATAATAGTTCATTTTCATAATAGTTCATTTTCATAATAGTTCATTTTCATAATAGTTCATTTTCATAATAGTTCATTTTCATACTAGTTCAATTTCATACTTGTTCATTCTCTTTCATCTTAGTTCATTCTCTTACATTCTTGTTTATTCTCTTTTATCCTAGTATCCTGATATCCTGGTATCCTGGTATCCTTGTATCCTGGTTTCCTGGTATCTAGGTATCTAGGTATCCTGGTATCCTGGTATCCAGGTATTTTGGTATCTTAGCATTTTGGTATCCTGGTATCCTGGTATCCTGGTGTACTGTTATCCTGGTATCCTGGTATCTAGGTATCCTGGTATCCTGGTATCCAGGTATTTTGGTATCTTAGTATCTTGGAATCCTGGTATCCTGGTATCCTGATAGCCTGGTATCCTGGTATCCTGATATCCTGGTATCCTGGTATCCTGTTATCCTGTTATCCTGTCTACACTTCTTAACAAGGCAACAACTATTTGTATTTGATACAATTTTGTTCCGCTTTTTGTGTGAATTCCGTCAAATTTGAAGATGAGGGAGAATGTTGGAAACCATCGGGATCCAGTTACATTCCTTGGAAGAAAAGTATGAGAGGGAAGCGGGAGAAAAAGTATGAGATGGAAGCGGGAGAAAAAGGGTGAGAGGGAAGCGGGAGAAAAAGTATGAGAGGGAAGCGGGAGGAAAAGTATGAGAGGGAAGCGGGAGAAAAAGTATTAGAGGGAAGCGGGAGAAAAAGTATGAGAGGGAAGTGGGAGAAAAAGTATGAGATGGAAGCGGGAGAAAAAGTATGAGAGGGAAGCGGGAGAAAAAGTATTAGAGGGAAGCGGGAGAAAAAGTATGAGAGGGAAGCGGGAGAAAAAGTATGAGATGGAAGCGGGAGAAAAAATATGAGAGGGAAGCGGGAGAAAAAGGATGAGAGGGAAGCGGGAGGAAAAGTATGAGAGGGAAGCGGGAGAAAAACTATGAGAGGGAAGCGGCGAAAAAAGTACGAGGGGGAAGCGGGAGAAAAAGTATGAGATGGAAGCGGGAGAAAAAGTATGAGAATGGAGAAAAAATTAAAGCCGGATGACGAGGTTTAGGATGGACTTATCCCTCTGCATATAAAACATATAGAAGGGGTTTCAGTGAAACTAATGCAAGGAGAAATGCATGTTTTCAACTGCTGAGCAGAATAAACATCGAACTGATTTATTTATTATTTGATCCTGGTTCGTCCTGTTGGCGTTGACACATTTTTTTGCAAAAATTTCCTCACATTAATTCAACCTTTGTTTGAGTAACAATGAGGAAGATATCTTCGTTTTTTTTTTTGAAATACAGATCAATTCTGTCAATTTCAATTCTTGTTTCTGCTGCATAAAACCGCAATTTACTTACATAGAGAACCCGTAATAGAAATAAATCAAATGCAAATATGTTGGTTTAGTTTTTACAATTTGAAAAAATCTCTTCAAGTATGTTTAATCTGGACGCTTTGGGAGACTCAGGGTAGATCTAAAGATACCAGCGCCGTGTAATTTTCTCAGCTTAACATCTCAATCCCCCTTCCACCCCTGAATAGATGAATAGATGAATAGATGAATAGATGATTTTTAATTTTCAACCTGATTTCCCCACTTTACACTTTAAACTCATCAGGTTTCCTGATTTCAATAATTACTCTCTCCGATCATAAACTCCAATGGAGCAAACAGATTTCGTGACAAGAGGTATCATAGTTCTAGCTTCAGGACGGAGAAATTCTAAATCCTTGATTATTACGGAGAAATACTAGCTCCTGGTTTGTTAAGGAGAAATTTTAAATCCTTGTTAAATATGGAGACGTTCTAACTTTTGGTTAGATACTGAGAAATTCTAGCTCCTAGTTTGATACAAATAATTTCCAGTTTCTGGTTTAAAATGAGAACTTATAGCTTCTTGTTTAATAAAAATAAATTCTAGCTCCTGGTTTAATAAGAAGAAATTCTAGTTTCTAGTTTAAAGCCAAGAAATTCTAGCTTTTGGTTTGATACCAAGAAATTATATCTCCTGGTTTAATGCGGAGAAATTCTTGCTTCTGGTTTATTACCGAAAATATCTAAATTCTGGTTTAATATCGAGAAATTCTAGCTTATAATTTGATACGGAGAAATTCTAGCCTCTGCTTTAAAACAAAGAAATTCGAAAAAATATTAAACTAAAAAATAATTAAAAATCTGAAATTCAGATAAAATGTAAATCATAAAATACAAAAAAAGTTTTTCTCAAAATAAGAACTGTGCATAGAGAGTGCTCACACTGTATTCTTTCAATAAATTTAGCAGGTCAGTGTCCGAATTTAATGAATTTGAGCCGCGTCTTAATTTAATGAATTTGAGCCGCCAAAAACGGTTTCAATCGAGCGATGGCTTAAATCTTGAAGCAATGAATACGATTTTAAGTGCAACCAATCATATTTGAGCCGCGGCTGAAATTTAAGCCCCGGCTCAAATTCTGTAAATTCGGCCTCAGCCTGTTTTTCGAACAACCTGGAGCTAAAGATGGATATTTGCTTTGAACCATGTCTGAGTAAACAAAGTAAAGGTTTGAGAACAAACATTTCTCCAGACCTTGGTTTATGTCACTCACACAGATACGCATATTAAAACTGCGTATATTCAAAATTATTGTTCCATTTGATGCGTACATATAGACCTGGACAACAATGGAAGCTTTTCCCCGCAATTACTGATTAGATTTGACTAATTACAATGGAAGGATTCAACATTGCGAATATTTAGAGCTGAGAAATGTCTTGTCATACACTGGCACAAGGTTATGCAGGGTTATCCACTAAGAAAGAGACTACAGAGACGACTGTAGAGAATTTATATTGTCTGTTTCTTTATATTATTGATTTCTTTCAACTTCAAACTTATTATTTCTTTGCCAAATTATTGAATAAGCCTTAACAAGATTATATTTAAGGCAGACGACTTAATTTAACCATGGAATCGTCGAATTCAAAGAGTTTCAGGTCGTCTTTTCACTCTTATCCTTTGTGAGTAACCCTGTACAGAAGATGTTTAAAAAATTTAAATAATAGAAAGAGAATTATTGGATCTATAGTTATCAATGGAAGATCAGATAAACTTGAACTTGATGGACACAGTTCTTTTTTTGATCTACAGATCCAGAGAACTATTCATCAGTGACCTTATTTTTCATAAACGATTCACAGTCCCGTCATTTTTATTATTCATTTTAATGTTTTCATATTAGCAAGTTAAATCTTGTAACTGCAGGTTGATGATGTACTTTCTTAAAGATGAGAGATAAAATATTAGTTTAAATTACAATTTACTCTTGGAGAAATTTAGCTAAACCCGGAACCAGGTGTTATACAATATACATTGCAGTTTAGGAGTATTGTTGGATAATATCCGTAAACCCTTCCTCCCCCCCTCCCGGCCCGCCCCTCATGCTTCCTACCCCCCCCCATTCTACATCCTCTTACTGTTGCATTCCTTGGGCCTTTAAACCCCCCCCCCCTTCTGTATCCACCCTGTCTAACCCCTTTCCACTCCCTCCTCCGATCTCCTAAACCCATGCCACCCTCCTTCCTTGTTATGGGTTGATTTAACAAACAAAATTAATTACAAATGTAAACCAAATCTTCAAACCCTCCATCAATAGTATTCAAAACAAAAGTTGTTCGCCATAAGGTTACAGAGATAACAAGATTTAAGATAAAAATTGGAGTTTGAACTGAAGGTAGAAATATGTTCCTTTACATACGTGTTATCTCAATTAATGCGTGATTTCCACATTTAAATTTTTTTACAACGCTCATATCGAATATCGAAATTTCAGAATGAAAAATTATGGCTTTTATCTTAGAAACAATGACATAGAATGCGTCGTTTTAATAACTAAAGATCTTGTGTTTTTTTGGCTGGTTAAGACATACGTTATCAATATATATAATTTTTATTATTATTATCCTGTTATTATCGCTTTTATTATAACTTTTAATATTTTATTAGTAATTCTTTCTAAAGACTTTTATTTTGAATGATGAAAAGTTAGATTTTAAAAATCTGTTCATTAAATTGGTTAAAAAAGATAAGATTAAATTTATGACTTCTATCTTGGTGTGTTTATAAAAATTATAAAAATTATAATATTATCTGTTTGATTTTATTAATTATGGTTCTGGTCAGTAAGTTTAGAGGGGGGGGGGATATGCAATTCATAATTAGATTATTTTATAAACAAATATTAAGTTATCTATAAGAATATTCATAAGTTTGATTCTATTTAGATATTTGAAGACATTAGAAATGTACCAATCATTTAATAGATTGTTTAATGCTTAGATATTTAAAATATAAAGCTAAATACCAATTATTAAAGGGTTTGTTCGTGTTTTGAAAAAATGGGGAATCAACAAATTTTAATGATCTATTTATGTTCTTAATCAATTGTTCTCTTAATCCAATTATTCAATGTGCAAAGATGTAATCGTCATATTTTCCAAGTTTTGGGAGAAATAAACCGTTGATTGGTTCTCCTGATCATTGAATATTATTTTTTAAAGAGCAGGTACTTTTAGAAAATCACGATAAGTAAAATATTAACTAAATGTGATGATCGAGAGATGAAAGTTTCTCTTTTATCTTGTAAAAAACCAGAGTGTTGTAATTGTATATATGTGTGTATTTTTTATGCCTATAGCCGGTGTCATGCCTGGAGAGAACTCGTACCTGCAGCAAACTCTGGTTATGAGTTTATCAACAATAAAAAAGTGACATACCCCGGTGGAAAATATAGGACAATGGGGGGCAAATCTCTCAGTTTAACCATTAACGATAAACTAGCTTGGTCCTGGTTAAATGTCGATCCAGTGTCACTTAAATTTAAAACTAATTTTCGCCCATTAGATGTTGATTTTTCGTATTTTGTATTTTATACCTTTTTATTGGATTATGTATGTTAAATATTTAGTATTTTGAGCTCATTCCGCTATTTTTGAAGGATTTTGAGTGAGATATTAGATTGTGATTAAAATGTTCCGATGCAAACACGATGCGACTAAATGAAGCTAGTTTTACGTGCGTCAGGTGCAAGAGGAGATTTTCTCACGAGTGTCGGACGATGTTTATTCTATGTGTTGGACGATGTTTCCCCCATGTGTTGGACGATTTTTCTCCCGAGTGTAAGACGATTTTTGAAATTCCACGGACACTTCAGTCCTTCACCTGGTAATACATAAAATGCCGGTGTCTCTCCTACTGTTCAATATTATTTTACTTTATAAATCTTCAGGGTTTGTTTTATTATCTTCCCGTCTTAATATATTGAAGGAGTAGGACGGATACAACCTGAGATACTGCTCCGGGGACTCCTGGAACCAAGGGCTACCGGAGACAGGTTGAGTAACGAGGATTTGAATACAACCTGACGGATTAAATAATCAATTTATCAACTCTACAACCTTCAACCTATACAAGGAACAGAGTGTCCCACGAAACATGAAAGTTGAGAGACGGCTTGAAGGTCGTCTTTAAAGTTAATTGCGGCATTCACTTTTACTTGTATGATTCTTGAAACAATAATAAAAAATTTCCCTTTAGTTTGGGCCGTTCCTAAATTTTTTCTACTTTTTTGGGCTTTTAACATTTCTTGGGGTCCCCTGTATACCTATCAGTATCAAGATAAATTGAAAGTTTCCTTTTTGGATTCCTAACATGAACAATTTAATACATTTTCTCTAAATACTTTTAATATTTAATTAGAAAAATATTTCTTCTTTTCTCATTTCACAATTATGTCTCTTTAAAGAGAAACTAAAATAATATTCCATGGTTAATAAATATTTTGTTGGATAAAGACCGTAGATGTTTATTTAGATTTGCGCTGCAACCAACTAATAAAAAGATACCTTACGTTGCGGCTAGAACGCAAGGGAAACTAAAATAATATTCCATGGTTAATAAATATTTTGTTAGATAAAGACCGTAGATGTTTATTTAGATTTGCACTGCAACCAACTAATAAAAAGATATCTAACATTGTGGCTAGTTAACTCAAGGGAAACTTTTCCATCTAAAACTTATTTTTAGGAAAAATCTACGATTGGAAACAAAATGAAAACTTACTTTAAACCAACCTTCTAATATTATTATTTTTTCTACATTTGATGGTTTGAAACATTAACTCTGCTAGATGTAATGATAAACACAGTTTTCACTATCAGCAGGTTGCAAAAAAATGGAAAATAAGAAAAGGTTTAGGCAAGGGTTAAGTTCCTTCTTTTTTGTGAGCTTGGTCAGTTTCGAAATTGAACTTTGGAAAGCACCCAGTGCATCATTTTTTGTGCACTTTGTGCATGTTGTGTTTGTGTTTGTGAGTGTGTGTGTGTACCTTCTGTTTATGCATGTTTACGATCATTATCTAAAGAACCTAGGGCTAATATACTGGACCCTGGGAAAGGGAACTTCCGGTGAAAAAAGTAAAATAATTTTTTTCAAATTTCCTGAATTTTATGTAATCTTATAAATCAAAATAATGTTTTCTATCCTGTGCGGGGCAGTTTGTGGTCTGAACTAGCTTTAACATAACAATTAATATTATGTATTATGTACTTCTAACTGCATTTTACGTAAATATTGAAAAAAGAAATAGGTTTGTAATAGTTGCACGTAGAAAGTAGGACATTCATTTAAAACGCTGGTTATAAAATCAAACAATATAAAATGAGAAAAATAAAAAGTGTTCTAATGTCTCTAATTTTACCCTTGTAAATCCTTCAACGATTGGTTTCCAATCGTCTAACGATACTCAAGTACTCATTGCTCGGCAAAAAAAGTGGAAAGTATTGAAGCGGGAAAGAAGCTTCGTAAAGGGGAGGGGAAAGAGAGAATGATTGGGAGGGAAGGGAGGAAGTGAAATGAAAGAGGGAATGGTTGGGAGGGAAGGGAGGAAGTGAAATGAAAGAGAGAATGGTTGGGAGGGAAGGGAGGAAGTGAAATGAAAGAGAGAATGGTTGGGAGGGAAGGGAGGAAGTGAAATGAAAGAGAGAATGGTTGGGAGGGAAGGGAGGAAGTGAAATGAAAGAGAGAATGGTTGGGAGGGAAGGGAGGAAGTGAAATGAAAGAGAGAATGGTTGGAAAGGAAGGGAGGAAGTGAAATGAAAGAGAATTGGACTTTGAAGGAAAGGGGATGTGGGGAGGAAAAACGGGATTAAGGGGTTTGGGAAAGGAGTATGGGCGAGGAAAAGGGAAGGATAAAGAATGGGTAGGGAAGAAGGTGGATGGAGAATAAGAAAGGAAAAAGGAATGGATTAGATTGGAAAAGGAAGACCACGCGTACGGTGGGGAATGTAAATGGAAGGATAGAAAAAAAACTATGGAACGTAAGGAATGCAATTGCATTACCCTTTCCTCCACGAAAGAAAGAGAAGGATGATGGAAATGGAAGAAGGGATGGAGGGAATAGACATAGAAGATACAAAAGGGAGATATGGGATGCAGATTGCTGAACAGTTGATTGAAATTAAAGAAAGGAAAGATGAGAAAAGGGTTAATGGAGAGGAGAGTGATAACAAAATAGGCAGAGTAAAGAAGTTTTGCAACTATACAATATATATATAATTTTTTATATTAATGTATCTCTATATTCCCATAATTTTCCAACTGAAGTACAAAACAAAGAATACAATGGTAGAAGTAAAAATACTCAATCCATCGTGACACAGCAGATTGTGAGAACACGTCTTTATTTGGCAGAAGCCATTTTCATGCAAGAACACAATAGGATATGATATCAAAACTACGTCATTTTAGTCAAAATTCGGAGAAAAACAAACAAACATGGAAGTTAAAAATAGTTTTTTATCTTTGATATTTAGTTAATCAAAATATATTTCTAAGATTTAAAAATTAAGTTTAATAATCAAAAAAAAAATAATTCTAATTCTTCTTTGCAAAAGAATATGAACTTTGTCATTTTTAGTCAGAATTCGTGAAGATTCATATACATGAAAAATAAAAAAATTAAGCTCTTTTTGCAATGACGAAAACGTTTCACACTTAAAATTATGAATTATAGCAGAGCTAGGATCGAAGATTTTCAAAATAGATGTTTTGTAAATGATTTGTGAATATTTAACGGCTCTCTCTGTGTACGAGATACTTATTTTCTTTAAAGGGACTGTAAGCGTAATTTCAAGTGACCTTCCATTTATTAAGTGCATAGAGAATAGAATATATATATATATATATATATATATATATGATTAAGTGGCATGTCTGATTTACAACGATACCCTTTAAATCTTTGTTTGATCAAGGATTTCGTAGATATATCCTTATTTATATATTATTCTTATTTATATAGCAGGAAGTTATGTGCCAAGAAACTGTGCGAGTGTACACTAGTACAGTGTACACTGTACTAGTGTACACTGTAACCTGGAGTCTCTCGGTACTCCATCTTATTCTTCAGCTATACAAATGAGTGAATCTAACCATTCTCCGATTCTACCTTACCTCATAGTTTTCCGGACAACGGGTTAAAGGGTACCGTTGTGAATCGGACATGCCATTTTTTTACTGGAAGGTCAATTTAAATTGTGCATACAGTCCCTTTAACCGGCTTGTTAATCATATTTTTCTGACCGCAAACTACCAAGAAACAATGAAAGACTGCAAAAGATTGGTCAACGACACCAAACCAGAATGTTTTATCAAGTTTCTTTCCAATTATATTCAGGATTTCTCTTCTTTCAAACAGTTTAGATTAAGGGACTGTAAACGTATTTTCAGGTGTCCTTACGTTTGTAAATTGGAATGCACGATTCACGACGTTACCCTTGGCATGATCAGGAAGGAAGATTTTTGATTTAAACACTTTTCAAGCTAAAATAACGACGATTTCTTCCACATTATTGATCATGCAGATAAAGGTTTAAAGGGGGTTGTTAATCCGGCATGGATGGTCACTCTTGTAATTACAATGACAGTCCCTTTAATACGAAGGGGAAAAGGTTTTTGTAAAAATTGTGGTTTTTAAAATAAAGAAATTAGGAGACATCAGTTTTTTGTCCTAAAAGCTGGGTTCAACTGCACACTTTCCTCAAACTCAAATTTTCTAATTCCTATATCTTTGCAACATAATAGTGTAAATCTTTATTTCAACCTTCAGAGAACTCATAGTTTAAAAAATCAAAGGTTAATAACAACAGTTTACAAAGATATGAGGATTAGAAAATTAGAGTTTGAGGCGAGTAATCAGATATGAAGAATGAAGAAGTAAAAAATACCAAATTTGTATTCTAGTCTATGAATAGATAGACGATTCCAAAAAATTCTCTCCCATCTGTTTTGTCCATGAAAAAAGTTTAACTTAATAAATTAGAAAATGTGCAAATAGTTTGAATATCTTATTATTGAATTTTTCAATTTCATTTGATAAATTAATCATCAAGCTCCTTAATAAAAACAACGTACACAAAATATTTCCTAAATGTTAATGAAAGGTTAACAATAACATTTTTATATATTTAACCTTTTTATTTTAAGATAAGATATTTATAAATGCAAAATGTTATGATGTAATTTGAGAAGGAAAGGTTGGAAGAACGGTGTTGAGTAATTTTTATTATATCCTTTATGTTCACCAATTCTTGAACGTAAAATTGCGTCTTTTATTTCCCAGAGATTTCAATGCGTTTCTTCAATGGGCAACGGCTTGAAAGGAGAAGTAGGCGTGTCTTTAAGACGTATGGGCGGGGTAGCTAGAGGTAGGGGGTGTTTGGGTGGAATGATTTGGAAAATATGGGCGTGGTTGGGTTGACCAAATAGCTGAATATTGAGAGAAAATAGTTGCAAAGCGTCCTAAGGAAGTGGTGTGGAATGGATGGTCTGAAAAGTATAAAACAATTCTGAAATTTTGCAAATTTAGAATTTTTGGTTTTTTACCCAGAGTCATGTTTTCTGTTACCTAATTAAACCAACATTAGAGGGGGAAATTTAGTCTTACATCCTCCTTTCACAACCCCCCCCCATCCTTTTTTCTTTAGGTATCTAACCCTCCCTCCATGCCTTCTTTCTCTTCTCTCATTAATGTATGGCTTTCAAGCTTGCTTGAGAAAGAGATTAACTGATTGGGCTTAAACTTTTCATCTTAAAATTCACCAAAACTAGAAAATCTGGGAGATTTTTAATTGTTATTGTTTAAAACCGTACAAAAAAATACTTGCGGATTACAGCAAACTAGACAGGTTCTTTAATTACGTAAAAGCGCCTTGGAAGCTTTTATCTAATGTAGGCATGCCATGCACGATATGCACCTATAATATCACTCTCAAATCTTCTATTCTCATTTGAAATTTCACAAATTTAGCTTTTCTGTATTTCTCTTAACTCCCCCTCCCTCCCATTACATCTTAATGTTGGGGTGTTCTCTACCCGTGAAATTTCCAACAAAATATTCAGGAAGGGAGAGAAAGGAGGGGAGAGGGAAGGTTTGAATTGTTTTTACAACTGCGGCGGTGGTGCGAGATGAAAAAAATGGTTTGAAACCATCTTGGAGAACCATCCAGTTTCCGGTCCTAGGGTATTCGTTACTGATCTTTCTTGACTCCTTCATCCTGCCAGGTTCGAACCTTCTCTCCTTCTCCGTCGCGTCCTAAACAGGATCGAACCTTCTCCCCTTCTCCGTCCTAAACAGGATCAAACCTTCTTCAAGCTTCAGTCCTGAAAAATTTATCATAATGTAAAATTTATCTTTTTTTAATCCCTGTTTTACGCTAAACCTACAGGAGAGATGATTCAACGTTATAAACTCATCTTTAGGTTCACTCAACCCCCATCTATCTATCTATCTATCTATCTATCTATCTATCTATCTATCCATCTATCTATCTATCTATCTATCTATCTATCTATCTATCTATCTATCTATCTATCTATCTATCTATCTATCTATCTATCTATCTATCTATCTATCTATCTATCTATCTATCTATCTATCTATCTATCTATTTAAAAAAGTTTTTAAATGCATAATGGACATGTAATATACAAATCATTTGAACATTTTTATATTTTTCGGAATCAGATCGATGTATTAGTTTTCGTAAAAATATGAAAACTAAAGAGTAAGGTTCCGAAGAAATCTTTCTTCCCAGGCAATAGTTTTTATAAACTAATTACACTAATCGGATTTCATGACTAATTAAACAAAATATTGGAAATATTGAAGAAAAGAAATTGATTGATTTCTAATCGGTGTTTGGATGAATGCCGCACTTTGTTTTGTGAAATCTTTATTCAATAAAATCTGCTGAAATCTACTAAAAGCAATGAATTGAATTTCTCAAAAGAAGGTTTTTCCTCTTGCATGCAACTTGTAGATTTCTATTCTTGAAAGAGTTTAAATTCAAAAGATATAAGAATATAAAAGATTTAAATGAAAGAACGAGACGAGAGAAAATCTCAAAAATTAGCTGTACTGTACTGTACTGTACTGTACTGTACTCTACTGTACTGTACTGACTACTGAGTACGTACAATATTGAATGTCCTATAGGGACAGTCGAACTTTATTTGAGCAGAAATTATGCGAATTTCGTTGATTTTCTGTCAAAAATATGATCATTTTTTTTTTTTTTACAAAAGTGACTTTGAAACTTTTCACTGTTTTATGTGAGGTCACCTAAAATTACGTCTACAGTCCCTGTTAGAGCATTATTGTGTTCTCATGATTTCATGAAATTATGAAAACCGTGGAATAATATTTGAAACTCGTTTTCTGCATTAAAAATACGAAAAAACAATGCTCTGTTGAACTGTTCTCAAAATTTCAATTTATTAAACGGTGATATTTTAACCGCCCTGTATATTTTCAAATAAATAAAACGGGTGTAATCATGAAGTAGTTAAGTGTACGAACATGAACGATATAAAATCGTTAAATCCCTCAATTTCCTCCAATTTTGAGATTTTATTTCACGAATGATTAAGCTTTGATTTCCTGAGCAGTTCCTCTCAGGTTCCTCTCTGGTGCTCCGAGTATGAAGGTAAACTTGGAGAAGGTTGGTCAATCCGTCCTTTACTCAGGGTATGAAGGTAAACGTGGAGAAGGTTGGTCAATACGTCCTTTACTCAGGGTATAAAGGTAAACTTGGAGATGGTTGGTCAATCCGTCCTTTACTCAGAACATTAAGATAAACTTGGAGACGGTTGGTAAATCCGTTTTTTACTCAGGGTATAAAGGTAAACTTGGAGAAGATTGGTCAATCTGTCCTCTAATTCTGTTTCTTATTTCTACTTTTAAAATGTTTCAATATGATAACTTAAATTGTTTTAATTAGAAATGAAATTTCAAATAATTCCCTATTTTTATCATTATGTTAAATCCTATTTTACTTTTCTGAATTTCAAACTGAAATTATGTTCTCCGTCTGTTTGATATCCTAGGTTCTATCGAATAGGATAGGGAAGAAGCTACTGCTTATTCCCCCCATCCATGGGAAACCATCTTACCAACGGTCATGAGAAACAAGCCATGCTACCGACATATTACTTCAGTTCAAACCCATTCAAAGCCTCAAAATGACTCAAATGTTTCTATTTATACTGAACAGAAAATTTAAATTTTTTCACACCAACTTTATTTTTTTAAAGAGAAAAAATAATCTTACGAGAAATCGAAGCTTGTGTTACGTCAGAGCAAACTGTATCATGCACTATTAAACCTCTTAACTACCCCCCCCCCCTGCATCCTCCCGAAGTATGGAAAGCCTGTTGTTGTTTATGTGTGGCCTGCTGGTCTCGCTAGTGGGAGAATTTAGGTAAATAAAGCACAATACAGGCACACTTCCTTTATATACCATGATGTAGGAGTTTTAAAGCAGTGCAAAGCAGAGCAGAGCAGTGCAGAGCAGTACAGAGCAGTGCAGAGCAATGCAGAGCAATGCAGAGCAGTGCAGTGCAGAGCAATGCAAAGCAGTGCAGAGCAGTGCAGAGCAGTGCAGAGTAATGCAGAGCAATGCAGAGCAGTGCAGAGCAGTGCAGAGCAGTGCAGAGCAGTACAGAGCAGTGCAGAGAAATGCAGAGCAATGCAGAGCAGTGCAGTGCAGAGCAATGCAAAGCAGTTCAGAGCAGTGCAGAGCAATGCAAAGCAGTGCAGAGCAGTGCAGAGCAATGCAGAGCAGTGCAGAGCAGAGCAGTGCAGAGCAGTGCAGAGCAGTGCAGAGCAGAGCAGTGCAGAGCAGAGCAGTACAGAGCAATACAGAGCAGTGCAGAGTAGAGCAGTACAGAGCAATACAGAGCAGTGCAGAGCAGAGCAGTACAGAGCAGTACAGAGCAGTGCAGAGTAGAGCATTGCAGAGAGAGAGTTAACATCGTAAAAACAATTTATCAACTGATTAAATAAAATTAATTAAGAAGACAGAAGAAATTATCTTTTTTAATTAAAATTTCTGTTCGTTGCACCGGGTGCAAATGGACCCAGTTAAAAACAATTTAAGAGTTTTTAATAATTTCACTAAACAAAACACTTTCGACATTTCAGAGTTTTTAATATTTACAAATTTAACTTATCACAAACCACCGCTTACCCTTATCAGAGTGTAAGGGGTTAAATTGAGATATTACAATATGCTCCATTTTTGCCTACAAAGAATTTAAATAAAATTATATCTTTGTTTTTCTTATTATTTATTCAGCCACCTCTCCATCCACACGTTGCAGTCACCAATACAAGGTCTTCAAAGATATCTAAGTTTATAAAGATTCCAAAACTTTAGATGCTTATGGTCGATAAGGAGAGGAATTTTGTAATAATGAAGTTTAAAAGATTACGTTAATTTTTCACAGGATTACACGTACCTCTCCAATAAAACATGGTTGTCTCCATGAACAGACAACACTGAGGAAAATAAAGCTTCCAGAAACAAAAATATATAAAGTAGTAATCTTTGTTTGTTTGTTTGTATGTCCGATAATAACTCATGAACCCCTTGACCATTTGCCTCAAATTTTGATTGGAGTATTAGGAAGAACCACATGAATTTTCTTATTTTGAAGTAGGTTTACTTTTTTAGGGAAAGTACAGTTTCCAGTTAAAGCTGGGTTTCCAAGGTAGTATAACAGTAAAGAACATTTTGAGATTAAGGTTTGATAGTTAGAGGTAAGAGAGAGAGAGAGAGAGAGAGAGAGGCCTACTGTTCTAATTTAAGATTCCATCTGTGAACTAGTTTTTGTGGTGCAGTGATTGATGTTTACAGAAGGACCATTGTCTACCTAATCCCAAGGTTATAATGCTAGGGAAGTTATTTCAGAGGTGTACGCATCTTTTGTACTGCAGTGTACTGTATCTGAGCGGTAATGTAAACACAAGATAGGATGTCGAAGTCTGACATAGGATCAATCTTTCACATAAAAAATCAATGAAATATTCTGATCAAGTGAATTATACAAATTATCAAAATTAGATGCTTTTAACCTCCTCTGATACTGAACGAACACTGATGCATCTAGAATTTTTTAACAAGAATAGATATCTATTCTTGTTAAAAAATTCCGCCCAGAGTGAACTGGTTTTAATATGTACGCAGAGTATACGCAACTAAAATTAACTTTCCTTGCATTATAACCTTGCCTAGAACTAGTTATCTACACTGATATAAGGAGATGCTGATAAACTAAATAAATAGATAGAAAGATATATATATATATATATATATTTTGATTAATTGATTAATAGATCGATTGATATATATTTAGATAGATACATAGATAGATAGAGATAAATACATATATATTTAGATAGATAGATAGATAGATACATACATAGATAGATATTTAAATAGATAGATACATAGATACATGGAAAGAAAGATATATATATAGATAGAGATAGATAACTTTAACGATAATGAATATGTTCCATTTTTAACCAGAGGTCCAATAAGTTTTGACATTTATAGAAACAAACAAACCAACAGACCAGGCAAATACACACGAATATTTGATATAAGAAAAGTTCCGTCTTTTATATATCCTCTGTATATTAAATTGAAAAGAAAATATAAAAAACTGGTCACGTGTGAACAAAGTACTTAACAAAAACATCGGAAGTTCATTGTAAAATTTTATTCACTGTACAGAGCTGATCTTGGATCAAAGCTTACTTAAATATTTCAATCCTGACATGGATATATTTAGATATATTATATACATAGAAATATAGATTCATTTACATAAAGCTTACTTCAATATTTCAATCCTGACATGGATATATTTAGATATATTATATACATAGAAATATAGATTCATTTACATAAAGCTTACTTCAATATTTCAATCCTGACATGGATATATTTAGATATATTATATACATAGAAATATAGATTCATTTACATAAAGCTTACTTCAATATTTCAATCCTGACATGGATATATTTAGATATATTATATACATAGAAATATAGATTCATTTACATAAAGCTTACTTCAATATTTCAATCCTGACATGGATATATTTAGATATATTATATACATAGAAATATAGATTCATTTACATNAAATATAATTTTGGTTAAAAACGGGGGGTAGGATCCAGAATACGTTTCCGTTTTAACTTGAGTTTATTCATCCTAGATAAATTCATTCATGATTCTCAAACAAGTATAGAACTCAGGGTCGTAGTGATAAACCGTCCCAGGAATACAACCAGGGTTTGTCTCAGGAATACAAGTTTTTCATAAAAAGAAATGTTAAAAAAATCAAAATAAAGGGTTAAAACTATTATATCTGTAACTGCATTTATCTACATTCTACAAATCTCAATAGACCACCTCAAATTATTGTATTTATTATTCTTTAAATTCAAGTAAATAGTTTTAAAGTAAATTATTTGGACACTACTTTAAGAAAATCAAGGTTTGGAAATGATTGATTTAAGATAATTATAAAGTCTCTAATCTACAATCTACAATCTACAGTCTACAATCTATAATCTACAATCTACAATCTACAATCTACCGTCTACAATCTACAATCTACAATCTATAATATACAATCTACAATCAATAATCTACAATCTACAATCTACAATCTACAATGTACAATCTACAATCTATATATGACTGTCAAGTGTCTGCTATTAACTATAAATTATTTTTTGATATCTAAATTTGCACTTTTACCATTTTTTATTCTGTCTGATTATTCTGTCTCTGTGTCCATTTTTATATCCTTTTTCTTGAGCACAATTATATGCTTGTCTGTGATTGTGTCCGATTAGGTCTGACATAGTATTTCCGTTGTAATTATTCTAATCATTCTTCATTGTTCTTCATTCTTCATTTACTTTACTCCATACAAACATGCATATAATACAACATACAAACGTCTTCCCTATTTTCAATATTTTAAAAATCTTTCTTTAGTGCACTTTTTAAGGATTCAATTTATTTAACTCATGTGTCAACAACTAAATTGTTTCAGATCCTGTAAAATTTAACCCCCCTAAAAATCCAAGTCCGACCCTTCCCCTAAATTCTAAAAATTTGACATTTTCTCCGTTGCAACCCTCACTGTCCCGATATTTCCAACAAGATAGGCATCTTATTGAAGAAACCATTTTTTGTTCATCCTTTTGTTCTCTCCCTATCTCCAAGCTACCCTGAGAATACTAGATTAGCCGTCCTTTCTTCTCCGTACTTACTCCAGGATTGATTTATACCAGTCCTCTCCCCCTCCTGCTTACAGTAGCGCTTGTCTTCCTAATTTGGATGAGTATATGCCGGGGTTAGAAAGATGAAAGGAGAACAAATGTGATCCTTGTCTAAGATCTGACCCCTGTGGTTGAAGGGACTTGGAGACTGCATCCCTAGATTACAAGAATTATAGTTTTGATACAATACAGGCTTCCTGTCGCAGGGTCGTTGCTGATCTTCTTGACTTTTCATCCTGTTCATAGCACCTGATTCTAGCTAGGTTTAGATCTAGCTGTACACCTGATTCTAGCTAGGTTTAGATCTAGGTGTACACCTGGTTCTAGTTAGGTTTAGATCTAGCTGTACACCTGGTTCTAGTTAGGTTTATATCCAGCTGTACACCTGATTCTAGCTTGGTTTCGATCTAGCTATATACATATTCTAGCTAGGTTTAGATCTAGCTGTACACCTGATTCTAGCTAGGTTTATATCCAGCTGTACACCTGATTCTAGCTTGGTTTAGATCTAGCTATATACATGATTCTAGCTAGGTTTAGATCTAGCTTTACACCTGATTCTAGTTAGGTTTAGATCTAGCTTACACATGATGCTAGCTAGGTTTAGATCTAGCTGTAAATCTGATTCTAGCTAGGTTTAGATCTACCTGTAAATCTGATTCTAGCTAGGTTTATATCTAGCTGTATACCTGATTCTAGCTAGCTTTAGATCTAGCTGTACACCTAATTCTAGCTAAGTATAGAGCTTTAAGTATGGATACTGTACAAGTATTAAGCTTAAGCTGTACAATGTGCATGTGCTGTGCATCTGATTCTTGCTATTTTTAGCTAAAACAGTACATAAAGCTGGTTCTATATAAACTGTAAACAACTATCAGTATGTGTCATTCTTTCTGACAAGAAGAGGGCCAGCTCAAAACTTCTGATATCCATATTTGAACATCTATTCTTAAACTTGTAGAGTTCTGTACTAGTTCTTTACCACTAGATCTCCTCAACAATGAAGATAAAAATATAATTTTGGTTAAAAACTAAATCAGAAAATTGTCTCCGGGCTGTAATCTTGTCTGCAGTCTGCTTCCTCTCATCCTTCTTTATTCTAACCATACAACCTGGATACCTGGATACGATACAACCTGGATACATGGAAACAGCTAGCTGATAATTAGATGTATGGATACCTGTATACCATAGATACATAGATACTTTGATATATTGATAACTGGATACCGAGATACTTGGATACCTTGATACCTGGATAACTGGATAGTAAATACCAGGATATCTAGAAATCTGGATACATGGACTCTGGATACATAGATACCTGGATACTTGGATACCTGGATACTCGGATACCCGGAATACCTTGATACCCGGATACCCAGATACCTGGATATAAAGATACCTGGATACATAGATACCTGGATACATAGATAACTGGATACATAGATACCTGGATACATAGATACCTGGATATATAGATACCTGAATACATAGAGGATATATGAAAATATGGTAACCTGAATACCTTGATACTTGGTTACCTGAATACCTGGATACAGCTAGATAACTGAATATCTAGATACCTGGATACAATTGATTCCTAGATACATTGTTAAACAAATACCTGGATACCTGGACAACTGGAAAGATGGAAACCTAGATACTTGCATACCTGAATACCTGGATATGTTGTTACCTGGATACTTCGATACCTTGATACCTGTATACCTGGATACTTTGACACTTTGATACCTCATATAAATGGATTTTAGGATATTTGGATACCTGGATACTTGGATACCTGTATACCTAGATATCTGGATATATGGATATATGAATATATGGATATATGGATATATGGACATGTGGATATATGGACATCTGGATACCGGGATACCTGGATACGTGAATACCTGGATACCTGGATTCCTAGGATCTAAAAACGTGGCCAAATCACGTGACATGCAAATATTGGACCAACGTTCGCTGATATATTAGGTTTAATATAGTTTTTCTTCAACTATCTAATTTCCCTGAGCATATATTTAGGGCGTGTAACGGACACAGAGTCTAGTTGATTATTTAGCATTTTTTCTAAGTTTGAATAAAGGAATCTATAATCCTGGATTGGGGGAGGTGAGTAAGGTTCACTGAATGTATTGGAAAAATTCATGCTTAACTCCCTCCCCCGCATTTCCCCACCCAACATTCTCTCCCACTCCCTCCCCCATTCTCCTCCCCGTTTATAAAAACTTTGAATCCATCTGCAGGCAGCAAAAAATGTAATTTGACCATCCCTCTCCTTCTACATATCCCTTCCTCCCATCTCTTGCTATCCCTTCTCCCCCTCCCCCACCTCCATCCATACCTCACATCCTTCTCCCCCCCTTCATCCATATCTCGTATCCTTCTCCCCCATCCATCCATATCTCATATCCTTCGCCCTCTCCATCCATATCTCATATCCTTCTCCCCCTCCCCCCACCTACATCCATATCTCATCTCCTTCTCCCCCTCCATCCTTATCTCATATCCTTCTCCCCCTCCCCACATCTTCATCCATATCTCATCTCCTTCTCCCTCTCCATCCATCTCTCACATCCCTCTTTCCCTTCGTTCATTTACACCCTCATCCACACCTTACATCCCTCTCCTCTTCCAGGTATACATCACTCACATTGCTCTCCTCCTCAAACCATATTAATCACATCCATCTCTTCCTCTCTCCATATATCTCACATTCCTCTCCTCCTCAAACCATATTCATCGCATCCATCTCTTCCTCCATCCATATATCTCACATCTCACATCTCTCCCCCCAACCCCCCTCCATCCATATATTTCACATCCCTCCCCCCAACCTCCCTCCATCGGTTCATCCATCTACTCCTGGTTGTAACTATTATTCTTCTCCTACTTCATCTTTGTTCTCTCTAGAGTTCATCCATCTACTCCTGGTTGTACTATTATTCTTCTCCTACTTCATCTTTGTTCTCTCTAGAGTTCATCCATCTACTCCTGGTTGGACTACTATTCTTCTCCTACTTCATCTTTGTTCTCTCTAGAGTTCTTCCATCTACTCCTGGTTGTTCTACTATTCTTCTCCTACTTCATCTTTGTTCTCTCTAGAGTTCATCCATCTACTCCTGGTTGTACTGCTATTATTCTCCTACTTCATCTTTGTTCTCTCTATAGTTCTTCCATCTACTCCTGGTTGTTCTAATATTCTTCTCCTACTTCATCTTTTTTCTCTCTAGAGTTCATCCTTCTACTCCTGGTTGTACTACTATTATTCTCCTACTTCATCTTTGTTCTCTCCATAGTTCTTCCATCATTTCTTATCAAAACCCAATCCTTTGTCTGCCGTTGTTAAGAAGGACATTTTTATTGTGCGTGCTTACGCGCGCGTTTTTGTGTCTGCAGGGCTTTAGTGTGTGTGTGTGTGTGTTCACAGTTTGCGTGGGAGGTTGTGAGTAATGAAGTGTAAGAACGGTTTCTATTGGCGTGGACATTTATTTTTAAATAGGTTTGTCGGTCTGTAGGTAGCGAGCGTGTGTGTGTGTGTGTGGGCAATTTGCTGCACACGCTGTTAAATCTTGTATTATTTCTAAAGAAAGCAAATAAAGGCGGACCTAGGCCACTTCCTCTCCAGGCTGAATACACCTCACAAAATTGGGAAATTTAAAATGATAAAATTTGTGAATTGAATAAAAAAAAATCATAAAAAAATTTAATTTCTAATAATCCCCTTATCCCTGTATCAATGCACAATACAATGGTTTAGACAGGATAACTGATAATTAAACTAAATTTCTCTCTCTCCGACCAGATAATAGACATTTTCCGTTGTACAGAGAATAGATGTTCCAGCCACCAGATTTAACAGTATAAAGGAGCCTCGTTAAACATGTTTAGTGATGTTGATACCACCCGGAGAAACCGCAACCAACCACCCCTGGTGAACCTCAGTAAACCTGCTTTTTGTTTCTTAACAAAAATCCTTTCTACTTTTTTATAAATTAAAACTGAAAAGTTGATTTATGTTTTAAATATACACTAGAGTATTCTACGGTTGGAAACGTCTTCTCCTACTCCTACTCCTACTCCTACTCCTACTCCTACTCCTACTCCTACTCCTACTCCTACTCCTACTCCTACTCCTTCCCCCCTTCCCGCTTCTTTCTAAACTTATATTCCGCATTATGTTGGCTGATACTAAAACATGGTTTGATATTAGATCCAATAAATTATGTTTTTCTCTAGACCAGGAGAGAACGTTTAATCCTTGACTCTCATTCATTCAAAAACAAACATCCATTCATTACAAAATAAATGCTTTCCTTCTCCATTTGTTTAACAAGTCGACATCTCCCTAAGTTCCTAACCCGACCCCTTATTACCGATAATACTAGAAATTTTTTTATATAAAACTAAAATTGAACAAATCTGAATAAAATTTAGGTTGAAAAATTAGGCTGAAAAATAAATGCCGCAAACTATTGAAAAGACGATCTCAAGTCGTCTCATGTAGTAAATACCTGGGTATCCATAAGTCCTGATTTAAATGTTCTATGATCTGCAGGGACACCCTTCTCTCCATCTACATTTAGTGCGATCTGTTCTCCTCTACTCTTATCATAGTTCTCATTCTGTGTATTCAGGGAGAGATGCATCTCAACCTACAAATAAACATACAGGGTTACCGACAAATGATAATATGATTGTAAAGACGACTTGAAAATATGACGATTGCAAGGTTAAATTAAGCCTTCAGCTTAGGAAAATAGTCTTTCAATGGCTTAATCAATGATTTAGAAAAGAATACATTTTTTCAGCCGCAGGAAACCATGAATCTAAGAAAACGGACAGTATTAATTCCCATTAGTCGTCTCTGAAGTCTCATCATTTGTGGGTAACCCTGTATATACAAAATACAAATTACACGTGACTGTTTGTTTGTGTCCAATGAACGTGAAAAGGACCGAACAGGACGAGCTCCAGTTAGATTAGAGATGAAAATTACCCCCGCTCTTTATATTACCAGTGCAATTTGTATTTGTATAAGGAATTACACAACATTTGCTAATGGTGGATGTCAAAGTCTACTACAGTCAACAAGAATAGGTTCAAACCCTTTACTAATGGTGGATGTCAAAGTCTACTACAGTAAACAAGAAAGGGTTAAAACTCTTTGTTAATGGTGGATGCGAAAGTCTATAACTACAGTCAACAAGAATGGGTGCTAATGGTATCTGTCAAAGTCTACTACAATAAACAGAATGGCTTCAGAGTCTACTACAGTCAACGAGTATGGGTTCACACTCTTTGCTAATGGTGGATGCCATAGTCTACTTTTGTCAAAAAGAATACATTGCTACTTTTGATGAATCAATATGTATTTATAAGTTCAATAAATGCATTCCTGGAAATGGTTTACTTATAAGAGTGCTGACTATAAGTATCTACTTGTAAATGCGAAATGAATGTTTATTCAGTTGAGATTTCAATATGAATAGTTTGTTTCAACATATGCCGATCAAACAAAATTAAAATAAATAAATAAATAAATATTTTATTAGGCACATAATCCGATCATGAGAGCCCAAGTAAACCTGGAGAATAGACAACAAAGCAATATATTATAAGAAGGTATTGTACTTAGACCCTGGGTACAAGCAAACTAAACAGTGCATAAGTAACAGTTACA
The DNA here is from genome assembly GCF_000591075.1 of Eurytemora carolleeae. Classification (NCBI taxonomy): domain Eukaryota; kingdom Metazoa; phylum Arthropoda; class Copepoda; order Calanoida; family Temoridae; genus Eurytemora; species Eurytemora carolleeae. Next base: position 273,261 of record NW_019396130.1, on the reverse strand, counting down.
ATCTATGCTATAGCTTTCATCAAGTTTGTGTAGAAAATAAGATTTTAAATTACTAGAAAACGTTGAGCTCTTAACAATTATCAATCAAACATTATATTTTCAATTGGCTCACATTAAATTTCCTTTTGTATTTTGTCTTTAGCTGAACCATCATACATTTTTATTTTGTATTTTGTGTTTGAAAATAAAACTTCAACAATTAATTGATCTTTTTTATGTTAAATGTTGTGAGTGTAGAATTAACTATACAAAAATGTACTTTTAAATTTTTGATTTTATGTCAACATGATCTTATTTTCAAAATAATGAAAAATAAGTCAGAAAGGGCCAAATATGGCTTCTAGTTCTAAGGGAAAAAAACAATAACAACCAAAATGTTTAAAAACATTATATTTTAGCTCGTTTCTAACTAATAGTTTTAGATTATTTACAGCTGGTGTACACTATAAATAATTATAAAATGTTCAATATCAATCACAATTGGTTTAATATTAAGAACCGCAAACAGTGCCGATACAGTGTTCCCCGGAAAACACTGGAGGAATATAATACGTGTATTTTTATCCAAAACTTACAAGGAACCAGATGCATTTGTTTTAATAATGCTTATAATATTAATGATGCATACAGTTTTGTTTATTATTTTTAATCTTTTAATAATATTTCCAACAATCAAAGCTGAATTCAGTCAATGTCTGCTTTTGCAATATTTTTATCCATAAAAAATGGAAACCCATCCTTTTAACAGTTTTTTTCTTCAAATATTTTACCTCTGGGTCAAAATTTGGAATTGTGTAAGAAAACAAATGTTTAGAGTAAAAAACTCGAGAGTTGTACATAATATTGCACTTAACAATAATAGCTTCCACATTTAAATAAATACTGCATCTTCATCCTGTAAGGAGAAAAGGATTGCACACACCCTTTTAACCCCGCCCCCCCCCCCTCCCTAATTCGACCAGTTTCACACAAATGAAAAATGTAACAAACTATATGATTTACCTGTTGGTTTTTAGGCCTAAATTCGAATTTCTGCATTACTGCTGAATCATAGGACATAGAACCAGGACGTACTGGATACTAAACATGCGACATTGAACTAGGGCGTACTGAATACTAAACATAGGACATAGAACCAGGACGTACTGGATACTAAACATGCGACATTGAACTAGGGCGTACTGAATACTAAACATAGGACATAGAACCAGGACGTACTGGATACTAAACATAGGACATAGAACCAGAACGTACTGGATACTAAACAAAGGACATAAAACCAGGACGTACTTGATACTAAACATATGACATTAAACCAGGACGTACTGGATACTGAACATAGGACATTGAACCAGGACGTGCTGGAAACTAAACATAGGACATTAAACCAGGACGTTCTGGATACTAAACGAATGACATTGAACCAGGACGTACTGGATACTAAAACATAGGACATTAAACCAGGACGTACTGGATACTAAACATAGGACATTTAAAAAAGAAAATATTGATCCTATACCTATACAACTATACTTTCGGCTGGTTTACAATTTAAAAATTAAAATTCAAATGTTAAAATAAAATGTTGCAATACCTAATAAAGCAGAATATAAAAATACTGAATATTGGAGACATGGTAAGTAAAAAACTTGGTTCGCAATAAAAAAGGAAACAAAAAGAGTTCATAAAAAATAATTGAACATCATTTCAAAACTAGAATTTTTGGCTGACCTGGAGAATATAACAATCCAACCCTTTAGCCATATACACAGGGATCTCTGAGACTACGGGGTCATCTTCATCTTCACTAGATATATAAAATAAATAAATATATAAAATATATAAAATATATAAAATATATAAAATATATAAAATATATAAAATATATCATCTACATAATCTTGATCTTCACTAAATAAATAAAATATATCCTCTACATCATCTTTATCTTCACTAAATAAATAAAATATATCATCTACATCATCTTTATCTTCACTAAATAAATAAAATATATAAAATATATCCTCTACATCATCTTTAAATATATAAACTAATTAAATTAAAAAATCTAATTAAAAAAATTTGTTACCCCCGTGATAACCCTGGGTTCCCTCAACAAATTTCGTGATCACCCGTTTGGCCGGCTATAAAGGAACATATATATGAATGTCTTATTTCATTATATTAAATATCATCATTATCTTTATTAAATATATAAAATATTTAATATCTTAAATTGAAAATACACAGCAGACAATTCCTAATTAAATTATGTCTTGAATTCTCTATATTCCACATATATTTATTTTGTAAACTATTTCATGATACTTTATGCAGGGAAAATATATAAATATATATGTATATATTTATATATATATATATATATACAGTTTCCCTGCTCTGTAGTTTATTGCACCAGGAAAATTCCTACTGGTCAATCTTTTAGATTAAATTGAAATAAAATCCAACCATGCACAACTTCTCTACTGTAACCGGCGCAACTGGGGGATTTGTGAAAGGGGTGCGGACGTGAGGTTTTGTACAAATAGACGCTATTCCAAAAAAGATAGTTAAGTATTAAAAAAAGGAATGGTGGGGGTTAGAGACAAATTTTTTTTAGTGGGTTTCTAAACTAATTTTCATCACAGAATAAGAAAAGAAAACTTTGTGTTTAATAAATAAAAATGATTTTAAGAAGGGTGGATAAATTCATTAATAATACATAATTAGAATTTTTTTTAAATTGATTAAAAACTAGGTCTAGGAAAGTAGTTAACCTGTCTGATGTTATATTCATTTCCCGGAATTTCTCTGGTTCTGCACTAACCGCCATATTTAAATATTTCTGAAAATAACTTAGGTTTCAATCAGAGCTCTGACCTAGATATTATATATACACAATACTTAAAGGAAATCAAAACTTGGTTTTCAATAAATCCATCAAATAATATATTTATACTTCAGGACAAATAATTGAGGCGTAATTGATATTTACACAAGTATAATGTCACTGTGACAGTCTTCATTTATCATTTTTCATAAATAAATAATAAGAGGACGGACTCTTGGCAGAGAGAAGGAAAACTTTGGTTTAAATTTATATTTTAGTCTACAACAGCTTTATCTCCTGATTAAAGTAAACAAGGTTAATTTCCTTTAAGAAAATTAAACATTGTTTCATTTCCTCCCTTTCCTTAGGTTTCCGTGAATAATATTCCCTTGGGAGAATTTTAAACTTTATAAACCCCAAACTAACCTCGTGAATTGTAATATTTTATCCCCTCCCCCATCCACCCACTCGGGAAACCTTCATTCATCATGAAATCTTTTTTTTCCCCACCACCAAATCAAATTAAATGATCTGAACAATTTTTTATCAAATAAAAAGTGACTCAAAACACCCTAAACCCTTTCCCTCCCCCAACGACCAACTTACTACCAAGAAACCCCTCCGTAACAACCAATTATGCAATATTTAACCCTTTACCTAACATAACCAGGTTCTCTAATAACTATCAACTGTTCCGTAATCTACTCCAAACCCTGACCACGGAATACTGAATTCTACTCCCCACCCTTACTACAGAATATTGTATCCTACACCCCACACCCTGACTACAGAAAACTGTATTCTACTCCACACCCTGACTACGGACTACTGAAATCTACTACACACCCTTACTACAGAATATTGTATCCTACACCCCACACCCTGACTACAGAATACTGTATTCTACTTCAGACCCTGACTACAGAATACTGGATTCTACTTCAGACCCTGACTACAGAATACTGTATTCTACTCCACACCCTGACTACAGAATACTGTATCCTACCCCACACCCTGACTACAGAATATTGTTGTATCCTACTCCACACCCTGACTACAGAATACTGTATCCTACCCCACACCCTGACTACAGAATACTGTATCCTACTCTACCCCACACCCTGACTACAGAATACTGTATCCTAGTCCACACCCTGACTACAGAATACTGTATGCTACCCCACACCCTGGCTACAGAATACTGTATCCTACTCCACACCCTGCCTACAGAATGCTGTATCCTACTCCACACCCTGACTACAGAATACTGTATCCTACTCCACACCCTGCCTACAGAATACTGTATCCTACTCCACACCCTGCCTACAGAATACTGTATCCTACTCCACACCCTGACTACAGAATACTGTATCCTACCCCACACCCTGAATACAGAAAACTGTATCCTAGTAAACACCCTGACTACAGAATACTGTATTCTAGTCCACACCCTGACTACAGAATACTGTATCCTACCCCAAACCCTGACTACAGAATACTGTATCCTACTCCACACCCTGACTACAGAATACTGTATCCTACTCCACACTCTGACTACAGAATACTGTATCCTACTCCAGACCCTGACTACAGAATACTGTATCCTACTCCACACCCTGACTACAGAATACTGTATCCTACTCCACACCCTGACTACAGAATACTGCAAACTCTTCCGCAAATTCTAACCTCTGGCTGCGGGGTGTCCAAATTCATTTCTAAAGGAAAGGGGAAAAACTCGTTCAAACAATTCCATAAAAAAACTTTATCACACAAATAAATCTTATATCGGTAAAAAAGTGATAAATATTTAAAAAATATTTTAATTGATTATCAAAATTGATCGCTTGACATTAAATATGAATGGCAAAAGACCCTCCATAACCTATTTTACTTTAACTAAACAAAACTAAAGTCCTGCATGCAATATGTAGGAACAAATTAGATTCATGTTAAAACCACCGAGGTAGAAAAGTAGAAAAAAAAGAATTTTCAACATTTATTCTGTTTATCCAATTGCTTAATATTTTTAATAAGATTAAAATAATTATATTTAATATCAAACTCCATATCATACCAGTAATTGACACTCACACAACCCTAAAATGAGAAAAATATGTTTAGATGCAGAAATATAAAAACTAAATAAACATAAATAAATGCTCAACATTAGAATAGAGAAAAACTAGACCCAAGAGATCCCGAGAGAAAGAGTAAAATATGAATGAGTTCATTATACCTTACAAATTACATTTTAGCAAAACAAAAATAATCACGTAAACCGCAAATTATGAGAATCTTGACGTTTTATCCTTAAAGGTACGCTTTTAAATCCATTTAACCTTATTTAACATGTTACACATGTTAGATAAGGTTAAAGGGACTGTAAGCGTAATTCCAAGTGACCCTCCATGCAAAGATGGTAATGCCAGATTCACAACAGACTCCTTGATACCTTTATCTGATCAATTTCTCGAGATTTTGATTGTTTAATTCTGATAACTCCTATACATGTTTCCTGCAGTAGAATTGCGTAAGACACTTTTGGAGAGAAACATTATAAAGATATATATATAATTCATACTTGACCAGACAAAGCTTTTAAGGGGACCATTGTGAATCGGGCATTGTCATCTTTGCATGTAGATTGAAATTACACTTACACTTTACAGTCCCATTAATTAATTAATATTTAATATTATTAATTAATAATATTAAATATTTACAATTTACAACATAATTTCCCCCATTACTGTTTCTAACTATCATTTCAGGCTATGTTAAGAGTCAGTACTGCTTAATGGGACAATAGACGTAATTTCATGTGACACTCCATTTACAGAGTGGGATGTCCGACCCACAGTGTTACCCGTAAACTCAGAAAACCTTCGCCAGGTCAAGAATGAAACATGTTTTTAAGGAAATTAAAAAATGTTCAATTGTAGTTTTTCTGACAAAGTGACTTGTGGGATTACTCCAACAGATACTATAAAGGTAACTGTCAGAGTTAAACACTTTTCAATCTAGAAAAACGTAGATATCTTCCACATTATTATTGGGTACCGTTGTCAATTAGGCATGCCCCTCTTTTTACAATAACAGTCCTTTAAATACAGAAAGCGCTACACCGCTGGCAAGCTATGGGGACTATGACCAAAGCATAAACATAACTAAACTCTTATGACATGTAGATTTTTAGAAACACCTTTCGAGACCCTTTTAAACTGTGTTTCTCGTTTTGACTTAATAAAAGCATTTGAGACCTTAATTTTAAAAAGATTATTAAGTGAAAGTAAACTTTAAGTTCCACCTATAAATTAATATAACATTAGGATTTTTATTAACAAAACAATAAAAGTCAGTCGACTCGTAGTGATCAATCAAATATTCTTAACCCTTAAAATCTCGGATATTACTGAAAACCCAGAAAAAAGGTTTCAGGTACCATACCTGGCTCTGGGATAGATGATGAAACCATAAACTTGGCAGATACAGAGTTTCTCCAGCATAAACCCTAACCTAGACAATACTTTGATGTATACTGATACCTATAAGGGTTGAATTAGATTATTCCGGGTAGGGTTCTAAACCAGTTACCTCGATAAGTACTGCGGGTAGGAGTCTAGACTAACTACCTTGATAGGGGTTGTATAAAAGTACTCCAGGTAGGAGTCTAGACTAACTACCTTGATAGGGGTTATACTTACATTAGAGTATTCCAGGACCGGGTAGGAGTCTAGACGATATACCTTGATAGGGGTTGTATTAGAGTACTCCAGGTAGGAGTCTAGACTAACTACCTTGATAGGGGTTGTATTAGAGTTCTCCAGGTAGGAGTCTAGACTAACTACCTTGGTAGGGACTGTATTAGAGTACTCCAGGTAGGAGTCTAGACTAACTACCTTGATAGGGACTGTATTAGAGTACTCCAGGTAGGAGTCTAGACTAACTATCTTGATAGGGGTTGTATTAGAGTTCTCCAGGTAGGAGTCTAGACTAACTACCTTGATAGGGACTGTATTAGAGTACTCCAGGTAGGAGTCTAGACTAACCACCTTGATAGGGACTGTATTAGAGTACTCAAGGTAGGAGTCTAGACCAACTACCTTGATAGGGGTTGTATTAGAGTACTCCAGGTAGGAGTTTCAACTAACTACCTTGATAGGGGTTATATTAGAGTACTCCAGGACCGGGTAGGAGTCTAGACTATATACCTTGATAGGGGTTGTATTAGAGTACTCTGGGTATGAGTCTAGACATTGGAGTACTAATTAATGATAATTTAAAACCGAGTATGCAGTGTCAGAAAGCAGCAAACACAGCTATGGCTGTTCTGAACCAGATCCTGAGAGCTTTCACCTATAGAGATAGAACTACATATATAAATCTGTACAAGACATATGTAAGACCTCATCTTGAGTTCTCCTCTACAGTCTGGAATCCATGGTTAACTTCAGATGTTGAAAGGTTAAAAAATGTCCAGAAAAAAAGCTCTAAAACAGGTTAATGGATTACAAGAAACGGAGTATCTAACAAGGGTAAAAGAACTTGGTCTGACTAAACTGGAGGAGAGAAGAACATACACCGATCTTGTACAAACCTACAAAATCATACATGGAATAGATGATGTGGACAGAAAGATTTGGTTTGAGCTGTATGGTGACACTGAAAGGAGAGTAACCAGAACAAGTGAACAGTCCCTTTGTATAGTAGCTTCCAGACCCAATTTGGATATAAGAAAATACTTCTTCTCCAATAGAATAGTTCAGCAGTGGAATGCACTACCTGAAAACATTAAAAATGCAAGAAATGTCAAACAGTTTAAAAACATGTATTTGAGCCCTGTGCCCCTACCCTGATGAAGTAATCTATCAAACCTCTGTTCTCGGAAATGGTATGGGTCACCAGTAAAGCTGACACTTCTTCCTTGGATCAAGATGGTCCCTTAGAAGTTCCTCTTCAAGTAAACAAGTTAAAAAGTAAGTATACCTTGATAGGGGTTGTATTAAAGTACTCCGGGTAGGAGTTTAGATCTGGATTAAGTGGATCAATACAAATCCATGGAACAGTTTCCCCTCCCTCTATGTCCTGAACAAACATTTTATTATTGTCCAGAATAATAACTTTCTGAGCAAATAAAGCAAATTATTCTACAAGTATGAAATATAAATGATGAAAAGGAAAAACAAACTTCTTGGTAATTGGTTTTAAGTTAATCACTAGTTGACTTGAAATAAATAAAATATTATATAAATATCATGTAGGTTCACAATTATCAGTTAATAACTAGATCTTCGTAGCAATTATGGAAAACTTTGAAAATTTACGAAGATAAGTGGAACTAATACGATACAATATTTATCATTCTTACTGTCGAAAGTACGTTGTAGAACGTGTCGCATAAAATAATCCACTTGATATTTATAACACGCGCTGGAGCATTTACAGGATACCCTCAACTAAGGTTTCGGTCACCAGTGTGTTCTGCAGTAACCTGCAGTACTCTGACCGTAGATATAGTAGTGTTTAGTGGAGAGTAAGTAAAGAATAGTTTCATAACTGGCCAGGCATTCCTCTTTTCCTTTATCTCAGCGCTACTCTGGTGGATGTGNCCCCCCCCTACTCAGTGAAGTCAATACAAATATATGAAGCTGTGATGTATGTGATAAGTAATGTACGGGGCTTGACGGAACGGTAACAAAGTGGGATGGTGAGAGATGGGATGGGGCGTAAAACCACCTTAAACAAGTGACATTCGGACACAATGTCTTTATACCTTTCTATCACTTGATTCACTTGAACTTAAATTATAAGAAGTAAAATTAAGCATTTAACTCGGGGAGTTCTTAAACAAGAGAGAGGTAGTTTTTAACTAGCTACAACTAGTTAAACTATCTCTCTTTCAGCAGAGATGAACTAGTGGTGAAGGAGAATTAGCTTGACTAGCCGTATACCTAAATCAAATCAAAGGCTTAAACAATAACATAACCTGTATACTGAAGGTTTTATCTTGAGAAGATTTATAAACTGCCTGAGTAAACTGTCTGTAGGGTATCCAGGGTAGATCTGTTGGAGGATGAAGCAGAATATCCTAGAATTGTAAACCCTTAGTTTTCCTAATCACAGAACCAGTCCCTTAGGATCCATTTCATTTTGATGGATCCTGGATCCGCCCAGAAAAAAATAAATATCATGATATTTACTGATAAGATTTACCGATATCTTTTAACACAAGAAGAATTTTTTAATTAATTTTCTACTTTTTTGCTTAAATTTATGCGAATACTTGATTGACCTAAATCAAATAAAAAATTTTTCTTCAACCTTTTAAGTTTTGGATTTTGAGAGTAAAAAGTGTTTTCTTGCAGTTTTTGGTTGGTAGGATCCGGATCCAGGAAGCCAAAATGTTGCACATCGAACGGATCCGGATTCGGATTCTAAGAACGGTTTATTTAAACAACTAGAAATTCAAGGCGCTTCGCTCCCTTCTTTCTAGCCTTAGAGGGCGCTTCGCGCCCATCTTCTAAATTAATTGTAAACATGTTCTCTTTGTGTACATCGTAAAACTAAACAAAAATAATTCGCGGATTTTTACAAAAAATTTCGCGGATTTTCAAAATTTTAAAAAATTTAATGACGATCGAATTTTGATAGAGACAAATATTTGAAATTTTGATGATTCATAAACCTTCCCTGGGCTCCCTAGATGTCCCACAAAAAATTTGGGCCCGATCGGTTCAGCCGTTTTGACGTTTATTGGATACAAACAAACAAACAGACAAACAAACAGACAGACAAACAAGCCAAATTTATATATAGATTATAATCGAAGGGTTGGGAAAGAATCATCAAAAAAATAATTCAGCTTTAAATCGTTTAAATTATAATATAAAGATAAACAAGTAATACCTTATAACCTCGAATAACAGTATAGATATTCTCATAAGGATCTTTGTGCATTGACGTCACAGCTCTTTTATCTCCTAAACCATATATATATATAATCCGTTTTTCATGGTTAATGAGATTACATCAAATATTATAGAGATTCTTTTAAGTTTTGAAGAGATTCTATCCAAGTTTTATAACATTCTAACAAAGCTTTATGAGATTTTCTCGAAGTTTATGACATTCTTAATCCTCTGATAGAAATCTAAATAATGCGCTGTAAGTTGATCCAATAAATTTAAATATTAGAACTTTGTCGCCATTGATCTACATTTAAAATAATTAGACTGTCTCAAAAATTCGATATTTTTATGCTGGATCTTTTAAGCCGTACAGTACACGAATTGCCTTCTTCTAATATATTCAACAAATCCATTAACATATTGATTACTTCTTATTTATATTCAAATCAAATCGCTGTAAATGTATAGTAGTATAATAATGGAAACATAATGAAGTTATTTACAGATTAGAGGAGATCCAATATAACTTTTTTGTTAATTTTTAAAGATCAAATAATTTTTCTGCTTTAATTAAATTTCAGCTTTATTAATAAATAACTTTTTTTAACCAATGATTGAAGGAAAAAATTATGAATAAATTGGGCCTTTGCCACAATCTCAAATTTTCTACTCCCTATATCTTTGAAACCTAGTGTAAAACCTTTGATATTTCAAACTTAGATTATTTGATTTAACTGAATTCACAGTTTGAAATATTCAAGGTCTACGGCATTGGGTTGCTAAGATATAAAGGATTAGAAAGTCAGAGTTTGATGTGGCAAAGACTCAATTTCTTTCTATTGAGTTAGTTTATAATGACTACCTAGCCAGAAGTTGACCGCATCTGGTGATTTACCAAAAGCTTGAGATGCCCAGGAGAGTTCAGGAACCTGAAAAATGTATTCAATTGTAAACAATAAAAAACAAATAACTATCTTCAATTTACAAAGACAACCTAATGAATTCTTTCTTTTAAATGAAAATAAAAACGCACAAAATTCATCGAGTTGTTAAAATTTTTAAATCTTTTTTTAACAGTCATTGGATATGAAGTATAGTCAGATTCTTCAAGATATCTCCAATTCCTCCAATCCTTCAGATCTGGTTTACCCTGTGTGAAGTGTATACGAGAGCTTAAGATAAGTAACACAAATTTTCGGTGTCAACTAATAAAAGATCAATAAATCTTTCCTAATAATAGAATGGTTAAGTTTCTAAATAAAAATAAGCATAAGGAGAAAAAATATTGTGTGGAAATTTATTTCGGTAAAAAATTGTAAGCTGGATTCGGATCCATTCTTACAGGATCCAGATTAGTCTCCGCATCCTGATCCGCTTTCAAATGAAATGGATTCTAAGCACTGGAGTGTTAAGAGAAAATGCACTCTCTGTGTCCGGATAAATCTATTAATCTAGAGAATCAGTTTAAAGTTTCTAACGCAAGAAAACCTTAGAAAGGTGGCACCGAATAGATTATAAGATTGTGATAAAAATAATAATTGTTACATGGGACTGTTCAGCTAAAAGAACAAATCAGATAAAATAAAAAATGTAGGGAATTGCCTTTGGATCAAAGTATCAGATAGGGAGTTAAACATTGTTTTTTATTTTAAGCCTGAACCTCCTTAGTTGCTTCGACTGAGTTTTCATAGAGAATGAGTAAATTTCAGCAATGTGACTATGTCACCGTTTCATTTATAACTATTATTGCTGGTAACATTAACCAATCTTAGTTGCACAAGAGGATGTACTTATGAAACACCACTTTTTCAGATCAATTCCAGTGGGATATCCTTCAAGTGACATACGTCTTACTAAAGCTCGGATACACTAACAAATAGAACTCACATAAGCATAGTAAACATACTTAAATTAATGCAACGTAGTACGGACCGAATTTAACAAACTAGGCCTTTTCAATTTCAATTGTGAACATGTTCTCTTTGAGTTCATTGTAAAACAAAACAAATAAAAATTCGCGGATTTAATAAAAAATTCGTGGATTCATAAACCTTCCATGGGGCCATGCGAGGTCTCACAAAAATTTGGGCCCGATCGGTTTAGCCGTTTTGACGTTTATTGGACACAAACAAACAAACAGACAGACAAAGTATGTATATAGATTTGATTTGAACTTACTACCGCCGGTTCAAATTTGAATCGCCGATTCAAATCTTTTCTTAATCTTTCACTTTAAATCAGTGGTTCAAATTTGAACAGGCAATAGTTAGTTCAGCGGCGTAGTTCGAATTCATTAAATTCGGTCCCTGGTATAGGATACAGTATCATATTTTTATAGGAAATGTATCTTCTCTACCTGCTCTACCAGCTGTGGTAGTTCCTGGGTAAGATTTGAATTCTGTTTTTGTATATAGAATATTCCAGGTTCAGATTCAGGATTCTCTAGGATATCCAGGAACTTGGAGAATTTCATCCGTCTCTCCTCTGGTAGGACAAACCTTGCTTCAAACAGGGATATTCAGTTGACGGTAGTTTATTTAATACAGAAAAACTTAAAGCTGTATTCCTTGCTTCAGTTTAATGTTTAAAAAGATGTAAGGTACTTTCCTAAAGGCATTTTCCCGAGCGACAACTTCCCAAGGTTATTTTCCCAAGTATGCAAGTAATTAACTCAGTTTCAGAGTATCCTGCCTGTCTCCTACTGGACTATCCGCCAAACCGTTTGGAGTAACCGCAACAGTCACTTCAGTAGAACCTAACTCACGGCGGAAGTACTCGTTTGTCCGCCATAGGTCTAGAGCTGGCCAATGAGAAACTGCAGAACGAATGAGGACTGGACGGTTGTAGCTCACGTAATCACGGTAGAACTAAATGTACGGAAACAGATTTTAGAAGAACTGGGTGAATATTGTTCAAGTTGCCAGTCGTAAAAAGTTTAAAAGCCTTATAAAGATGTTAATTAATTTTATTAATAATACCCCTTTTAATAAAAAAAAACTGATTACCAAAAAAGGGTGAATTCTTGATATTGAATGGTAGGCTAACCTGAAGTGGGGTTGGAGGATGGTCTAATATCGGAACTGTCCTACTCAAATACAGATCTAGATAATACAAAGTACAGATATAGTACATTATACAGTGTACTACTCAAATACAGATCTAGATAATATTAAGTACAGATACTGTACAGATTAACGCTCAAATACAGATATAGATAATATAGAGTACAGCTACTGTACAGGGTGCTTCTCAAATACAGATCTAGATAACTTAAAGTAAAGATACTGTACGGTATAATACTCAAATACAGATCTAGATAATATAAAGTACAGATACAGTACAATATACAGTGTACTACTCAAATACAGATCTAGATAATATAAAGTACAGCTACAGTACATTATGCAGTGTACTACTCAAATTCAGATCTAGATAATTTAAAGTACAGATACTGTACAGATTAACGCTCAAAACGCACAAATACAGATAAAGATAATATAAAGTACAGATGCTGTACAGTATGCTTCTAAAATACAGATCTACATATCATGAAATACGTACAGGGTGTCCCACATCATATTAGATCTCAATCGGTCTAAATTATGATCTTCGGGACTAATAAGAAAATTTAAGAAGAATGAATCATTTTGAAAAATTTAATAAGGCTAATATAAGAATTTTCTTGTGGAAAATACTAGTTTCATCGAGTATTATGGTTTTATTTTGGCGTTAAACTTGGAGATAATCTAATATGATATGGGACGCTCTGTACATAGTAAAGCGTACTTCTCAAATATAGAACTAGATATGTTGAGGCAGATATGGGATTTGTACTGTACACTGTGCAGTAATCAATAAACATCTAAAACTGTAAAAAAATTATTATTTACTTACATACACATTTTGATTAAATTTATAAAAACAATGGATTTTCTTCCGATACCTCTTGCCTCCGTCGACAAAATCTTGAAACAATCCTCAAGAGTTTCCGGAATTTGCTCTAGAAAATCCAGTTCCGAATCTAAATCTCCAGTTACCGGAATATTATCACAATTTGGCAACATTTTTCTGAAAACATATTTGAGACTCATCTCTATGCTTTGTGAAGGAGATATCAGGGACTAGAAAGAGATCAAATCCTTTCTTTCTTCTTGGAAAATATCACAAATATAAATAAATATCTAAGGTACTGGTACAGTTATGTTTATGTTGTAAAAGATAAAATTACCGATGCGTTCGATCTAGAATTTACACTTGTATAAAAACAATTAAGGAAGAATTTTACATTCGAAGTTTTTGTTAATTTATCAGCTAAGCGTATGTTATAATTTTTGTTGTTGTGTTTTTTTTTCAGTGGAATGTATTTAAACCTAGCATATAGTTAATCTGAGGTTGGAACTATTGAAGAATGAGGTAATACAACTATTCGTATCTAGCTCAACTACTTCTCGTTATTCATTAACTCCAACTTTAAATCAAGTAAATTGTGATTATGAACCATTGATCTGATGTTGTGTATCCTGAGCAATGGTTACAAGAGTATTGGTTTCTGTAAAGTTAGATCCCAGGATGGTTGCTCCGACAGGATAGGTTTCCAACAGCTCTTCATCCGATAAATCTACATCCCACACTCTAAATAGTTCAAATATATCGTAAATATAAATACTAATAATCTTATTAAAAATGTTAGACATTGTTTGTGGTATTGGTTCAGTCCTTGTCTCCTATCCGATAGCGGTCCAATACAAGGTTGTATAGAAAAGGTTAGATACTCTGGATGCGCTCCAATGTACTAGAAATGTCGTCTTCATAGTAATTGACAATCAATATCCTTATACGACGTAACTGATTATTGGCGGAAGGTGAAGTGCAATATTGCTTGTAAGAGGGGGAAGGAATTTCTTCGCTTTTTAAAGCTGACAAGCGGAGAAAATCCCTAATAAGGGGCGGATACAGAAAATTTACCAGGGGTGAGTCAAATTTTTTCTCTATTTTCCGCAGCTCCCCAAAATGCCTCAGGGGGGAGCAATTTTTCAGGGATGAGCCTTTGCTCCAAATCACAACTAAGCTTTCGGTGCGTACTGCAGTAATCTGTGTTTATCATGTGCTTTTAGTTTCCGAGACTTTATGACTTAGTTTTAGCCTATAATTTTAAGTCTGTAATTCTTGATCCTCATGTCTTAGGTCCTCAGTTTCTGTCTTCTGTCTGTTTGTGATCTAGGCTACCTGAGAGATCCGTCTAATCCTCCACTGCAGAGTAGTCTAGAGTCCCCCCATACCAAGCTTGTAACTGTATCTGTGTGTCCCTTTAATTCCTTGACAATAGAAAATAAATTTTTTTTTTTAAATTAAACCTTTCTACGCATCAAACTTTTAAAGAAAAATCTACTATTTTTTATCATTAATTTATTATTGTTACCTTTATTTGCTTCCCCATGGCTAAATCCCATATCCTGATCTTTTTATCCTCACCAGCACTTGCTGCCTTTTCTCCACATGGAGAAATCTTAACAAATTCAAGGGTGTAATGCAAGGAAAGTTAATTGCGGTCGTGTATACTCTGCGTACATATTGAAACCAGTTCTCTTTGGGCGGCATTTGTAAACAAGAATAGATGCATCAGTGTTCGTGTTCGTGTTGATTTTTTTATGTGAAAGATGGATCCCATGTCAGGCTATAACATCCGTCTTGTGTTTACATTACCGCCCAGAGACAGTACACTGCAGTACAAAAGATGCGTACACTTTTGAAATAACTTTCTTTGCATTACATCTTTGAACAAATTAATGTTTAAAGGGACTGTACGTGTAATTTCAAGTGACCCTCCGTGCAAAGAGGGCAATGCCCGATATACAAGGGTACCCTTAAAACCTTCGTGAGTTCGTCGAGTTATATGTGGGCAAACTTTTCGAACCTCAATTGTATTCAGCTGCAAATTCCGGTGTGCGCTGTGTTGAGTTAAGACTGTACGCATAACACACCAGAATTTACAGCTGAATACAAGCGGGGTTCGATAAGTTTACACACACATATCTCTGTACTCGACAAACTGACAAGGTTTAAAGGGTACCGTTATTATTCGAACATTGTACTCATTGCATGAAGGGTCACTTGAAATTATGCTTTCAGTACATTTAACAGTGTTATAAAGCAATGCGATACTTTTGCAAGGGGAAAAAGTTAATAAATATGCGGTTTTCTAGAGATTTCTGTTATTTACGCTCTTTAATTAGTATTTTAAATATTTATCAAATAAATGAAATAAAAATGAACAACTGGGACACTGATTAATTCCTGAATGGTTTAAAATAGAATTCTTGAAGTTGCACCTGCACTGCAGAAACTGCTCCCTTGTGACCATTAAGAACTCGAACACATCGTCCCTGTTCAACATGCCACAGTCGAACTGTTCTATCACAGCTTCCGCTCATCAAATACAAACAGTTCGGATGAAAACTTAATTAAAAAGATTTTGAATTAATAAACATAATGGCATTGTACGCATAATTTTAAATGATCCCCCATTTAAAGAGTGGTATGCAGGATTCACAAAGGTATCCAGAGCTGTGTCTGATCAAGAATGAATGAGATATCCGTTTTTCTCTTTGAAAATTGATTATTTTCACTTGACTTGTGGTGTAAATTCAAAAGTGACTTGCAGGTTAAGTTTATGATATCTTCCACATTATTGATCAGATAAAGGTTGAATGGTAATGTTGTGAATCAGGCATGGACCTCTTTTAAATCCCCGTACGAGGATTATGAAATTTGCAAAAGAGTAGTGTCGGACCTACTCATCTTCCTCTCCTTTATTACACTCATTATTTATAATGTATTTACATCTAGAAGCAATAAATGTACTTCTAAAGTGGTGACCCCAGACAGCAAACGAACCAAGTGGTGACCCCAAACAGTAAACAAACCATGTCCGAAAACACTGCCTCCTGGTCGGAAACAGCTCAAGAATTGGACGAGCATAACAATCTCAAGCTTAAACTTCTAATCCACAAATTCACTACTCCTTCATCCTAATATCAGCTACTCTTGGAGCTAATAAACTAAACCTTAGTTACTCCTAGAGCTAATATGCTAAACGTCAGCTACTCCTAAAGCTAATAAGCTGAACTTCAGCTACTCCTGGAGCTAATAAGCGAAACATCAGCTACTCTTGGAGCTAATAAGCTAAACCTCGGCTACTCCTGGGGCTAATAAGCGAAACCTCAGTTACTCTTGGACCTAATAAGCTAAACTTCAACCGTCCAGAAGCTAATCAGCTACACTGCTAGCTACTTCTGTAGCTAATTACACAGCTACTCAAGGAGTTAATCAGCTAAACAGCTACTTCTTAAGCTATCAAGCAACTCAGCTACCTTCTTTAACCTACTCGTAGATATTCTGGACGCCAGTTCTCTACAAGTTGAATATATGCCCGTCTAGCCTTTACTACAACTGATCTCTTCAAATGGCACTGGCTAGCCTTTCACAAGGTTAAGCAT
Source organism: Eurytemora carolleeae (assembly GCF_000591075.1). NCBI lineage: Eukaryota > Metazoa > Arthropoda > Copepoda > Calanoida > Temoridae > Eurytemora > Eurytemora carolleeae. The sequence goes on along the minus strand of NW_019396130.1, from coordinate 256,024 downwards.
GACGTGGGGAGGGGGCAGATCATAAATTCACAAACAACTATTTGTGAATAATGATTAATCATCACCAGAACTCCTTCTTCTCCTTTTCCGTAAACACTTGCAAGGAGATAAGTATCAGTCTCGACTCCCTCTATGCTCGAAACTTAGGGGGGGGCTTCTGTAGAGGAAAAAATCCCCGAACGAGGATTATGAAATCCGCAAGAGTTGTGTCGGATCCTGGAACCAGAGAAGACCTGCTCATTTCCCTCTTCTTTATTACACTCATTATTTATACGTATTTATATCTAAAAGCAATATATGAACTTCTAAAACAGTCCCTTTAATAGCATCGTCAATCAAATGTCTAGGCTTACCTCACACAATCAACATCTTGTTCGTGTCCCACATAGATGCGTAGAGGGTGCGCGTATTCAGGTCTCCACAAGCGCGCAGTTCGATCCATACTTCCGGTTGCAAAATTAACCCCAATACTATCACTAGCAGTACACCATACAGGATACATATGTCCGTGTAGCGCAGCTAACCCTGCTCCGGAAACCTTGTCCCAGATACGAACCGTTGTATCTTCACTTACACTTACTATATGATTATGATCAGGAAGGAAAATGGCACTGTAAACTGTCCCTGTGTGCCCCTTCAAAGTTCTACAACGTCCTCGCTGTATAGTTCTAGATGTAGTTAATCCCGGAGAAGTACAACCTAGTCTGACACTACTAGAACTAGTATCTAGAACTATGGGACTTTCACTAGGTAGAGTATGCCATAATCTCACTATACCATCTTCACATCCTGATACAAGATGTTTTCCATGGATATCCGTCTCTCCACTCACACAAACTCCGTCCTCACTCTGTATTCTGTACAGGGATATACTAGGGGCTGTGGGAGAGCTAGCCCGAACCCTTCTACTGAGGTCCTCTAACCTCTCAACCTCCTCTGGGTCTGCGTCCTGATTTAGCATGGATGTATAAGGTGAGGGGGAGGAGAGACTAGCTCGTGTATCCTGTCTACTCCCAGCTCCAAGGGGATCTCCGATAGTAACATCAACCTCCTACACACAACCTTTATATTTAACAACACAAAGAATATTGAATGATTATCGAATCTCATTGAGGAGATAATTGTTTAACCTTATTTAAGACATAATATATTGAATCTTAAATGTTATTAAATAAGAAAAAATTTAGAGAATAATATAGCAATTTATTTTCTTAGTTTTTCTTCTCATTTAATCAAATTTGATTTGGCGTAAAAACATAAAAATTCTAGCATTTAAAAGAACAATTAATTGTAGATTTGATTAATTATAATTTGTATAAAGGTTTCCCTGGTTTAGAACAGTAAGGATCAGGTTACATTGAGTTTTCTCCAGGTATCTAGAAAAGTACAGAACATGAAAACTATTCTCAAGACTCCCGTGACCTTGGTTTCGAATGCCTGATAATGTAATTCCTATCTTTTCCGTATATAATGAGGGGTGTAGGTTACACATTTTCTTAACATGAGACTTAAATAAAGAACTAATCTTTGAATGGTGTATCTTATAAGTTTTGTAAATAAGGAACAAGTTTTTAACTGAAGGGAATCAGGAATATTAATAAAAAATCAAAGAAATATAACAGTCAGTTGCCTCTAAGTCCCGTCCTATGAAGGTAACCCTGCTATTAGCTCTTAGACTTAGAAAGTCCTTTATTTGATTTTATCTTGTTTTTTCCTCTTAAGAAAAGAAGGAAGAGGACGCGAAAGCATAAATGAAAAATTACCTGAGTAAATAAGAATATGTTTCTATAGTTAGAGTTACAGCGTACCTCGAGGATCTGAAGGTTAGCGTTCAAAAATTAGAAAAAAATCTAACTTCTTATTCCAACTGTCATAACCCCCGGAAGGAAAGCAAATATTTTTCAAGTCCAAAATCCTAATTTTATCGATAACGTGAAACCACAAATATAAAATCTTAGTATTTCATCTTATTTGTAACCGTTGCTTCAACGGGACTATTGAATAACTTGATTATGTTGGTAAATATCGCTATTATTAAAAAAGTGACATGCCCAATTCCCAAAGCTATCCCATAAACCTTCATCTGATCCAAGGAGTATAAAATAGACCGCCCTACCTTGATTATACATGCTTTGCAGACGGTACTTCATTTGGATAGGAAATATTTGTCTAATGTACAATTACCGCGTATACAATAACCAATTCTGAATATTTCTTAAACAAATGGAGTACCCGTCTACAAAGCATGTGTAATTAATAATCATATGGTAGGGCGGGCCGCGTCAGTCGTATCTCCCTTCTATTTCATACTCCTTGATCTGATCCATAATGTGTTGTTTAAATCTGATAATTTCTGAAGCAAGAAATGCACATTGCATGAGTCACTTTAACAGGGACAACCCAAAATGCAAAACAGTTTTAAAAAAGAAATCTATCGATATCTAATTCATTCTTGACCAGACAAACCTTTTCAGGCTACCGTTGTGAATCGAACATGCCAATCTATCAATGGAGGTTACTTGAAATTACGTTTACAGTCCCTTTAATATGTTCCTAATTATTGAACCCTCTCCTAAATGTTGATATTGCTGGTGTCTGATCCAACTCCTCTACACTGTTCACTTCTCCGAGCTGGTGGATAAACTGTTTAAACTCAGGGTTGCCCTAAACACACAATTCTGCAATAAAAACTTTAATCCCAATGATACCTCGTATACTTAGTGTTTTTCAGCTGTTTAACAATAAAAGTTCTCAAGTGTATAATGTATGTAAAAGACTTCGTTTTACATCCACTCCTCAATAGGTTTAATCACTTAGGAAATAATACGATAAAATGTTCACTTTTTTCCACTAAAAAACATGTTACTTTAGAACACGCCTGAACGATTTTTCAAATTTCAAGATGGTGAAATATATTGGACATCGTAGATTTTTGTGGACCTCAGGGCCAAAATAACGGATCTAATAGGATACCCAGTTCCCAACAATATTTAGCTTAACAAAATATACAAGTACCTCTTATAAGCGTACTGAGGTTTTAAGAATTATTCTCAAAAATACTTAATTAAACTTTATTATAAAACAAAATAACCCTAACTTGATTTTATCAGGTAACAGATTTAATAAATGCAATACGTAGTTGAACTGTGTATACGAAGTTGAACCACTCCAATGTGCCGCACTAAGCTGAAGGGAAATGGAGGCCTTGCTCAACATTGTCTCACTTTTTATTAACTCTGGTCCCAGGTTTGAAAACTATTGAATGTTGATTATTAAAGGAAGTGTAAGCGTATTTTAAAGTAACCCTCCATGCTAAGTGGCAATGCCCGATTTATAACGGTACACTAAAAAGCTTTCTCTGATAAAGTATGAATTAGATATCAATGTTTATAATTTTTAAAACTGATAATTTTTAATTGTGGTTTCTCTATCTTCAAAGTTTTAAACCAAGAAAAACGACAATATCTTCCACATTATTGATCAGATAAAGGTTTCAAGGGTACAGTTGTAAATCGAGCACTGTCATTCTTGCCTGAAGGGTCATTTGAAATTACATATACCTGGAAGGTAGACAGATGGCGTTTATGAAACCTATGAGCTGCTGCAGCTCCAGGAGTAGAAGGAGAGCTGACGAGTAGACGGATATATAGATGAGTAAATACTGGATACAACAGCTGGGCTAGTTCAGGTTTATAGTGATCAGGACTCTCAGATATCCAAACCTGAATTAATACAACGTCTTATTCTTGATTCTTTATGAAAAAAACTGGATGAAGATGTGGAGAATAAAGAGAAAAAATTCGGTTAGATTTCTACTTGAAGTACCCAAGAAATAATTCACTGATTTTAGAATGGTGTCTTCCTGTTTTTTAAAGCTAGTAGGAGATGATATTTTTATTTCTCTAGAATTTAATAGTTTACCCACTTGATCTTTGTTTACCTTAAACTTAGTGTACTGCGTCTCAGCTGAAGCGTGATCTACAGTTTCAGCGCTGAACGATATGAGATTCCGTATTGATATTTCATTCTCAACAACAGACAGAGATGCTAGCTCACTCAAACTAATCTAATAATAATATTTTCAACAACAGATAACAATAATTCTAAGGTTTTCTAATTATCTCCGTACCTGTAGTTTGTTAGGTTGTATATCTCTACTGGTAAGATACTGTTTAATACTGGAGGAGATAATATCAGATTTATTTCTCCGACTGATGGACATTGCATCTGAAAAGAACAGATGGTTCTCATTCCTCCATTTGTTGCGTGGCATGTCTGATTCACAACGGTAGCTTTAGCTGAGAAACAATGGGGAAATAATAATAACTTTCTTACCTGTCTCTGCACCTGCATAGATTCGCTAAGGTGAGAAGCCATAAATTAAAATGATAAATTTTTAGTAAGAAAAACGAGAATATCTAATTAATCCATTATCAGAAATTATAATAGGTCTAAAGAGTACCGTTGTTTACATGCCACTCTTTAAATGCAAGGTTATTTGAAATTACGTCTGCATTTAATATTTGAATTCTGTTCTAGCAAATTCTTGATATAGATACTAAATTTTTCTTCGTCCAGATCCTCAATTTTAAAACCATCCAGGAGAACAGGAGTAAACCCTAGTTTTCTACCAACCCGGAGCAAAACTGGAAACCCACCAGTCCGAACCTGAAGATTATCTCATCAAGCATACATTAATAAGTAGATATAGAAAAGAAACGATGATTTTAACAATGATGATATTACCCCTAAGCCAGTATCCCGCTCTCCATTCAATGCTGTTATCATTAACCATGTTCCTGTATCACAGCTAACTCGTTTCGTCTAGACAGATAACTTAAAATTATACATTTCAAAATCATTGTAATTCTTTATAAAAATTATTTGGTTCTATTAATTCTGATAATTTTTAAACAGTTATTTCTCAATCTGTAAAAAGATTCTGTAATATAAACTTTTTGCAATATGACATAATATCCGCAACATGTATTGCAGAAAAAAACACAAATTCAGTTTTCCTATACACCAGCTTATTTCGATTATTTTCTTTAAAACTTGTTAAAGAAAAAGAAGTAAATCCAATTTAAAACAAAACGTTTATATTTTGATTAATCAAATTTTTTTACAGATTGGAAAAATTCTAAACAATAACGAATTTTAAAATTAGCAAGATTATGAAATGTTATCTATTAAACCAACCTGGCATATTGGTTGCTGCATGAGCTGGGAGGGAACAGGTTGAGGTTCTCCTGCTTGGTTCAGGTATATAACGTAGGAAATACAACCAAAGAAAGGAAAAACACAAGTTTCAGAAACTTTTCCTTTTCCAACAAAATCCTCGATGGCAGTGAAAATCTGAAGAAAAAAATGTCGAGGAACAGGATGAAAGCAAGAAGAAGAAACATGAATGTGTGCATAAAACTACCTTTGCAAGCAGCAAAATTTTATTTAAAAAGAAATACAATATGTGAAGGTTCTATTATACTCGTAATTTCAAGTGATACTCCGAGTGATCACTTAAAAATATGCACACAGCCCCTTTAAGGGTCGAGAACGGTACAATTAATAAAAAATAAATTAAGAATAGAAAATGATGTAAGAAGTGAAGAAGTTTAACTATCAAAGTAAAAATAAAAGAAAACAGAATGAAAAATACCTTTATTCCGTTCTTCACATATTTCTTATCCAAGGTTTCCAAAGTTGCCTCAGTTGGGAGAGGGAGAGGAAGCCAACACTTAACTGTCTCATCCAGTTCCGCAGTTATTTTAGAACCTGGATATTCAGGATACTCTAGTTCCATCATACCCTGAAATATGGTTAGTTTAGCACCTGGATATTCAGGATACTCTAGTTCCATCATACCCTGAAATATGGTTAGTTTAGCACCTGGATATTCAGGATATTCTAGTTCCATCATACCCTGAAATATGATAAGTTTAGAACCTGGATATTCAGGATACTCTAGTTCCATCATATCCTAAAATATGATTAATTTAGAACCTGGATATTCATGATAGCTCTTTCATACCCATACAGTATCATTAAGGGCCTGAAATGTCGTAAGGGGGTATATACTACATATCCTAGGCCGACCTGAATATTCATTTATATTCCGGTACCTGGAGAGAGAGTAGATTTCCTCCAAGGTTAAGAGCTCCAATCTTCTTTCTAAACCTGATCCCACGATGCATACTTCTTAACCCGTCTTTCTCTACGGTTAGTTGAGGACTTGAGAAGAGCAAGTCACTAAAATAACTAAATTAGTTCTCTCAAGGTTCATGGTTCATAACAATAAAACTTACCAGGCCCTGGAGCTGTATAGTTGAAGGAAGGAGAGGGAAAGAAGGAAGACAACAGCTTCCTTCTTCTGTAGATTTTCTGGTTTCTGCTCAATAATCAAATCCCTACACAGAACATATATATTAAGTAGTTCATTTTCAAGGATTTAAACATTCTTTGATCATTAACCAATGATAACAATAAAAACCAGTGACCAAGATTTGAACATCTAGAAATATTTTTACAAGTTCTAAGTACAAACGAAATCTAAATCCAGTTTTTTCTTGCACCGAGATTCCAATATATGTTAAATGGAATGTACGAGTTTAAAACAGTAATTTTGATGTGTACTGCACACTGCTGAAAATGGACCATCAGATTTCAAGTCGAAATACCTAAAATTTTATTTGGAATATATTATTATGCAGTCTACTGAGTTATAATCTCAATTTTCAGAAAATGCCACCTAGGGAATATTTAGTAAATCAAAGAAGCTGTACAAATCAAGTGCATTTTCAGGTCTAAATTTAAGCGTAACTGTAGTTTCAAGGATTTATCAAGCTTATTCAGAATAAAGATGATGCGGATGAAAGTCTTGAAACAAACTGTTCGTTTAATTTTAGACCTGTGAATGCACATGATTTCTACAATTTCTTAAAAACTGATTTGCTCGAAATTCCCTTTGTGGCATTTTCTGAAAAAAAAGATTATAACTCATTCCAAAGAAAAAATTTAGGTGTTTTGACTTAAAACCTAATGGTCCATTTTCAGCAGTGTGACTGATTACTGAAGTCAGAACTTTAGTGCTGAGAATCTTGGGATCAAGCATTGATTGGATATTACAAGGTAGTCAAACCCTGCAGGGATAATAAAGTTATCCTGCAGGGATAACAAAGTTATCCTGCAGGGATAATAAAGTTATCCTGCAGGGATAATAAAGTTATGAGGGATTGAGGATCGATTCTTAAATTTAGAAATGTTCGTATTGGATTAAAGGGACAGTAAAGGAAAAATGAAAGGGGGTATAGGCTGAAAGCTAATCACTTTAGCTCTTGATCGAGGCCCATGAAAGTTTTATCTGATGTTACTATCTAGAGAAATTGATATAAAACTGTGTTAAAATCATACGAAAGTTCATATATGTAAAATTTAGAAAATCTTAAACTTAAATCACGTGACCAGAACTATCACCAATTGCAGAGCAGTATACTGATCACGTGTCTCTGCCTGTATCACGTGACCACTTTACTGCACTGTCATTGGTGGATTTTCTGGTCAAGCAATTCGGACGTGTAAATAATATTTTAAATTAAATCTATTAAAAATAGAAATAACAAATATAAAATTAGAATTGGAGTAAACCTAAGTAATAATTAGCTTTCTCGGGGATATTATCGTTTTCAGATTATTTGCTTATTTGCTGAATTTGATCTATTTAAACCCACTACTTTTATACAAAATTGTATATATATTAATTTTCGTATAAATTTGACACAGTTGTAAATCAACTTCTCGAGATAGGAACATCAGATAAAACTTTCATTGGGTCGCGATCGAGAGCTAAAGTGATTAGCTTTCAGTCTATACCCCCTTTCATTTTTCCTTTACTGTCCCTTTAATGATACTCCACACAAAAGTTCAGACACCGGAAATACACCACTCGGAAGATAAAATAACAATGAATTAACTGTTTACTATTCAGACCTGATTCTTGTAAGGATATATCGTCCCTTAGGAGTATCTCTTTGCAATCCTAGCGTTAACGCCAATTCACTAAAAAAAATATAATAATTAACAAAGATCTGTTGATTAACACATTTCTTAGATTCCTGATTGAATATGTACAATGGCACACTATAGTTTCAGTAGAAGTAAATATGTCCTTTACTGATAGCGCCGATTGAAGTTTTCACAACTCTCGATTGGATAATGAGATAGAAAAAAAGGTTAGATGTTATCGCCATACTATTTCTATTGGTTTAGAATAGGCAACAAACACATGACTGAACCCTGAATGGATCAAGCTCTAATGGACTCGGCATACAGGAGTGGGCAAGTCTTTGCCGCAAAATCAAATTGTCAAATCCATATAACTTTGCAACCTGATGGTGCAAACCTTGGATCTAAACCTTTCATAGTTTGACATATCTAAGGTCTACGAAAATAGGTTACAAAGATATAGAGATTAGAAAATCAGAGTTTGTGGCAAAGACTCAAATCCTCAACAACGTGATATGATCAAGATCGAATCAAAATTAACCAACCTTATAACAGGAAATGGTATACTGAGAAGCTTTTTATCTGTTACTGAGCAGAGATATTGCACTATCTCGTCTGGGGTAGAAAACACACTTGGTCAAATCAATCAGTGTTAAAGGCACTTTCGGAACTAATTTCAAATGACGCTTATTTGAATAGTATAGTTGCATGTTCAATTAACAAAGTTACCTTAAAGATTTCGTCTGTGCAAAATTACAGATAGATTTTATCTTTAATTAAATTGTAGTATCTCTATAAAAGTGATTTGAGGGGCAAAGAAGGATTTTAAACAATTTATTATTTTGAAGTAATAAAAACAACGATATCTTCCTCTTGATTACTCGTCGATAAATGTTTAAAAGGTACGGTATATGCCTTCTAAAACCTTGGAAATCGGGCATTAAATTCAATTTAATGAGAGGTATCTTGAAATTATGATGATATATCACATTATTAGGTATTAGATAAGGATGAAACCATGATTAAACTTTTATATTAACAAATTGAAAAGGATTAATTCTTTAAATGCTGTCTATGATGAGTTAAAAATAAAGAAAAGATAAAAGGCCCATAGGTAAACTTGATTAAACTGAAGTCATAATTAGCTTCAGAAAACCACAAATAATTTTTAGGATTATCTTCATCCCTGAGACCTTAATCAAGAGTAATAAAAACAAGCCTGGATTCCCCCCCCCCCTGGCCCCAACTTGGATGAATCCAGGTGCTTCTATGAACTGTAGAGAAAAGTAATCTGAAAAGGACCCAGTGATGGACCCACCAGACCTCCACCGTATGTCCCCTCCCCCTTCCATCCCGGCCCACAACGCCCTTCAAACGATTCCCATTGGGTGTAGGGGGGAGGGGTGGTACTACCGGTTTAGCTGATTGAGCCTGACAATCCAAAGTTGAAGCACGCACAGTTAACGGATGTTTTTAGCACATTAAATACAAGTCTGTTCTCTTGCCTAGAAAGGGTTTATGAACAGCATGAACTCCGACCCTGGATGAGGTTGTTGCCAGGTTTATCAGTGAACTAATCTCCAACCTTGACATGCTTCCAGATTCATAAATACTATCCTGTAGGAGTAAACAGTCCTCAACCAGATGCCTTAATATCAAAATTGTTACAGAAAATTCAAGATATTTCAATTATATTATCAATTTAGCATAACCATGGACATATTTTTGAAAAATGATATTTTTATAAATACTATAATAACTTGGACAATGGACATATTTTCGGAAATTCTACAACTTTACAAGATATAATTATCCGACAAATACCATTAATATTTCTTAAAATAATCAGAAAAAGGTTAGAGTTTTCCATTCCGTAAAGGACGTAAGTTAAATAAGTAAGCTCAATGTAGCGTGAGTAGCTAAGAGTAGTTTATAGAATTAAAAACTTTGCATCTTACTAGCTTTTCCTTAAATACACTATAATTCATTCATTCAATATAATTCATATTCAAACTATAACTTGTGTAAAAACTACGTCTCTCATTAATCTTAAAAAGATTGGTTATCGTACCTTGAACCTACGGGAGATATAAAGGCTGAGACAATACTTAGAGTATCTGACTCCAAGTTCTCCAGATTATCCAGGAGAACACGGATTAAATCTCTCCTTAGTTTAATCTCTACCGGATGGTCTCGTGTCCCGAAAAACTTTTGTTTCACAAAGGCCTTAAAATATCTGATGTAGAATAAAATGATAGCACTTTAAACTAAGAATACAGAAATGTATAACACCAGGCTTTTAGGGCGCTTCGCGCCCATCTTCTTTTTAAATTGTGAACATGTTCTTTTTGTTCACGTTTTAAAAGAAAGAAGAAAAAAATTTTCAAGAATTTAATTTTTTTTACAAAATTAAAAACCTTTAAAACAATTTTTTTTTAATTTTTATCATTCGTAAACCTTCCCTGTAGTCACGTGATGTCCCACAAAAAATTTGGGCCCGATTGGTTCAGCCGTTTGGACGTTTATTGGATACAAACAAACAGACAGACAAACAACCAGACAGACAAGCTAAATTTATATATAGATGAGTTTGGTATTCGTTTTCAAATATGGGTTGGTTTCCCATTTTTAACGAATAATGAGTCGAAGGTGTTAAAATTGCGTAGATTAGCGATATCTAGCGCCTAAGTTCCGATCTTTGGCTCTCAAAAATAAAGTTTATGTATACCTGAGTTACTGAAGTAATCTCTTTAAGGTTCATATTTGGTAAATGATCAAGGAACTTGATTGTACAGTAGTACTTATGAAACCCATCACCTACAGTACAACAATAAAAATCTATGTACTACTTGTTATAAATTCAAATCTCAAACACAACTTGAAAAACTTAACTTAAAATTTCTGAATAAAATTTCATCTTTTAACAACAGAGAAATGTTCCTAACAAATAATTATTGGCTCCAAATAAATAATATATTTTTTTAGTAAAAAAAACTTAATTAGAAAAAAAGTAAAAAACCAATTATTTAAGATAATTTCCTTACCAAGTTGTGAGTTTCCAACCAACTTCATAAACCTAACGAAGGTATCCTTGTCAAATCTTCTAAACCTTGAATTAGAATTCCTCTCGGAGTTCCCGATCTTGTTTATCGTCAGAACACTGAACGACTGGGTGAACAGATCAATGAAGTAAGATATTGAAGAGATTTGTATACAGAGGCTGAATTCAAAGAATTTAAACCGCGTCGCTGAACCACCAATAACCGGTTTCAATTGAGCACCGGCTCAAATCTCGAAACACTGATTTTCAAGTGGAACCAACCGTGTTTAAACCGCGTCTTATATTTGAGCGGCGTCTAGACGCGGTTCAAATTGATAAGGACGAAGATTGGAAACCAAAATTTGGATTTCTTTCAAGTTCCATATTTTGTGATGAGTCCATTAAAAGTTATTAATAATCATTATTTGCCTAATTTGACTGCCTGTTTATTTAATTTGAACTCAATCGTTTTTGGGTTCTTATCCAAAAATCTTAAAACTTAGTTGTGTTTGTATACTTTTTCATTTAAAACAGATCTACTCACAAAATAAGTACAAAAAAAGAAAAATATTTATGTCTACTGGGTTGGGTCTAGTCGTGATCGAAAGCATACGCTTGCTGAAAAAAGGACAGAACTGATCTACTTTCGTGAGCTTTGCTATAGCACGTAGAATGTTTTCACGTAAGTAAAGTGAGTAAGTAAGATCTATTAGAAATAAATCAAGATCATAATACATATTATAATATGATTAACATTCTCATAAGAATATAATTGAATATATCATGGGTTTTATCACAGATTAAGATAAGGTTATATCATAGGAAGTTTAATTTTCTCTGCATATAGGGAATAGCAGATTTTCTGTATTTCTCCGTTCTAGCATAGTTGACAGTAAATAGTTCAACGTTCCGTAGCTGGTGGTTGTGAGTGACCGGTTCTACAGGGAATAGGGCAGAATGCCTTTGAGATTTTAGACATTTTTTAGCAAAGGATAAACAAAGTTTCTCTCTTCTAATCCTTAAGGTTTCTAGTTCCAGAACTGATAGAGCAGATTGATAATTAACATATACTGGGCCTAGAATAACTTTTAGGGACACCTTCTGAACCCTTTCTAGGGCCTCACCCTATGCTATGGTTAAAGAGGAACTCCATACTACACAACAGTACTCAAGAATACTACGTATATATATACGCAATGTAAACTCTAACCAGGTCTTTCAGGTTCATGCCAATAAACTTGAGTTTACAGAGTAGGGATAATCGGGCATAACTTTTTTTGCATATTTCTCTTGTATTAGTATCCCAATCTAGGTTTTCAGTTATCCAGACTCCAAGTAACTTCATTGATTCGACTCTTTGGAGGTTAGAGCTATTAAGTTTCAGTCTGGTACTAAAGTTGGATTTAGATCTGGTGAATAACATATAGTTGGATTTCTCACAATTAAGCATCATTTTATTCTGTTCAGTCCAGTCTGATATTGTGTTAATACATATCTGAGTGTGAAGGTTGGTCGGAGGGATAAAAATATTATCAATACCAATATCTGATGCAACATGCAGCTTATGGTTATATGAGGATATTGCTTTTGAAAGGTTGGATAGATAGAGAAGTTCAAGTATAGTTAGATCGTCAACATATTTAAATCTGCAGTCAGTACTAACACAATCTGCATTATCATTGCATTGAACTAGGTACTCCAGTACTCCAAGAAGTGTACCCTGTGGACCACCTCACGGCATGTGGTATGTTTTAGAAGTACTTCCATTAAATTTTACTGACATATATCTATTTGACAAGTAACTTGATATTACACTGAGAAGAGCAGGACGGACTCCTAGATTCATAAATTTTATGATCCCTAGAGTGGGACATTGTCGATCAAAAGCAGCTGACCAATCCAACATAGTTGCTAGTACTCCAGGGGATCCTAGGTTGTTGTCTAGATGAGATAGGATTTTATCTACTAAGGATATTAACATATGATCAGTTCCTGTTCCTTTTTGATTTCCATACTGTGCAGGATCAAGGTTGGGTTCTATATCTTCTAAAATCCAATTTCTCAGAAACCTTTCACGTTGTAGCTAGTCTACGCATCACAAAATGCAAAAATAGATTTTGAATTTAAAATTGTTTTCACAACAAAATTTCGCAATTGGAAATAGTCTAAAAGGAAATTATATTTTTTATAAAATGTTTCATTGTTCCCTGAGCATTAAACGTATTAATTAGATCTATAGTGTTCCACACTTCACACAATTCCAGTATTTTATCTAAAATACGTCAAATAATTTAAATAAATCATTATTTTGTACATGCCACTTAGACAGTTTGTTAAATCTTGGCCAATTACAATGTACATAAGCTTTAAATTATAACTGGACATAATTTTGACAATTTTGTTCCTAGTGGGCAGAGTCACGGATCAGCATTCAAAACTTCGAGAAGGTTTAAGACTCTTTTAAAAGTTATCAGCTCTTGTCATTTCAAAATTATTTCAAGAAATTAAACAATAGAGCAGCCTTTGGAAGAAATGTTAACTTTTCAATTCAATAGGATATGTTTCTTTTCAAAAAAACCTTACATAAAGGGAATGTGAGCGTAATTTTAAGTGACTCTATATAACGGTACCCTTAAAAGCTTTGTATAATCAACTTTGAACTAGTTACCAAGGTTATAAAATTTAAAACTGATTATTTTCAGTTGTGGTTTCTCTACTAAAACGACTTGTGCAATATTTCCACATATTCGAAATAAAGGCTTCAAGGGTACCATTGTGAATAGGGAATTGCCATCTATGCATTAAGGGTCGCTTGAAATTACGCTTACAGTCCCTTTAAACTTATAAATATTACTTTTTCACGTACCTAGATTTGAATATGTAGTTGACATATAGTATTCAGGACTACAATTCTTCATCCACATTCTTCTATTGCACTCTCCTCTTTAATATTAAATGTGTAATGTATGTATGTCACATCTTTAAAAGAAGAAAAAAAATAAAGGAAAGAAAGAAGTTTGGAACATTTTCAAAGTAAATATTCGAAGATAACTGAAAATCATATGTTTAAAATAAGCCTTTTTTGTCATGACAATTGAACAATACACAATAAGCTGTCAAAACTATTATAGGGAAGTTATCATTGATCTATTAATTTAGGCTATAAATAAATTAATGAAAATAAATTTCGAAAACAGAAACTTTTGGTATTGGATTGTCAAAGGTTAAATACAAGTAGAGAATTTATGTTTCAATGACTGAACACGGATTATTTAAAAGAATTTTTTTCTATTTTTAAGGTTGAAAATAAAAATCCAATCAAATCCGAGTTTATGAATTAATTAGAATTACAAAATGGATTTGGGATTTTCAAAATAGCAAAATTTTTATTAAGAAACTAAATTGTAACTCTACCTTTACTTACATCAATAAATCATAGATCCGTCTGATATTGAATTCAAGTTTATTAGGAACTCGGTACAGTAAACTTTTCTTCCTAAAATATGAACAAGACAATGATCCTGCATTAGAGATATCGAAAAAATTTGCACAATTTTGCACATTTTTAGGGAAAGCTACAATTGAAAATAAATAATATTTTAGCTTCAGAAGTAAGGATATCTCATTCATCTTTGATCAGAAAGAAGTTGGAAGGATACCATTGTGAATCGTACATATCACTCTTTAAATGGAGAGGCACTTGAAATTATATCTACAGTCCCTTTAATTAAAAATATTTCAAATCTCTAAAAGTTGATTAAAGCCAATTTTGAAATATCCTCAGCTGCACAAAAAAACACTTACTTATACATTAAAAATGTTTTATTGCTTTAAATGTAATGCAGTTTTAAGATGGTGTAAACCTAGTAGTTGAAGTTCTAAATCTTTAAAGACAAATTGGAAAAATGTATTCACATAATTTCTGACCTTTTTATCAATGAAACGACATCTTATATGATGAATTTATGGTTTGTTCATTATTTCTTATTCTTACAATATTAAAGAAAAACACGAGAATGGTGATCGTATCTTATGTGAATTCTTTGTGATTTGGCTGATTTTTAATCTACCTGGGAGCCTCGGGCCACGCAGTTAGCCCTTTAACACACTCTACCAGGTTTTCAAAACTAAAGAATTGTACTCTCCTCTCCAGTTCAGCAGTAAGCATGGATACATCTCCAAATGTATCTCTTAACCCGTTGTTTGCAGAGATCTGAACAAAATACTGAACTAGCTCCGGGTTTGAGAGCTGAGCTAGGTCTGGTTCAAGGTCTATAGATTTTAGTTTATGGTTACTGATAAACTCCAGTAGCGGTGGGTTCCAGTCATAATAGTACATGTTCAATGCAGTAGACTCACAGTCTAGAGTCAAAACAAAATTATCTCATCTTAATGAAAGATAAGTCCTGTATTTTATGTGAACCGTAAATTTGAAATTTATCTCTTAGACCTGGGCTTTTTATTATGGCAAGCAATGTCACCTTTCATTTTAATTGCTAAATAAGTATTAATCTACGTGCAATTGAACTACTTAGAATTATTTTGATTGTAATAATTTTGTGTAATTCCCTGGTTGAGTACTGAGGTTGGATACTGAGCGTACAAACTGAAACCTAAATCTTGGCGTCCGACATATTGATCTACACAAACAAAACATTTTTCTGAAAAAAAGTAAACTTAAAAATTTAGCTTGGTTTCTTCTGAATGAACTTTAACACTAACAGACTGAATTGATTTCAGCTTCTTATCTTGAATAAACTTAACTTTAAATAATGAACAATGATACTAATAGGATTCTTCAGGACGGAGAAATATTTTCTGGAATATATTTAAGAGAAGAATTTACTGAGCTTATTAAATCTGATTGAGTAATTTCAAGTGATATCTCATTAAATGGCATATCCGATTCACTACAGTATCCTTTAAACATTTGTTTAATCATGAAAAAATATGGCATCCTAGATTTTTAATTGAGGGTTCTCTGGGACTTGCGGATTTCTAAAGATACAATAACGGATTTTTGTTTCAAGAATTACAATTGGACATGTCACTCTATAAATGGTTCTCTTGAAATTAGGTAATTAGGTAATTAGGAAATAACTGTGCTAGGATGGTAGAACAGGGGATGGATGAATCCAAGTACAAGATTCAGTACTGTCATAACAACCATCAGGGTGGTTTAGGTAGAACCAACAATCCTTGGATTTTATCTTCGCATTTTTCTTCTTAATCGCCAGTGTTCCTGGCACCCGGAGTCTAACCGTTCCTTGCTGAACCTGGAAGATGGAAGGGTGGTTCCGGAATAAAGTCTGTAATCCGCCACACTCCGACTAAAAAAATGTAAAAGCATTAAACAATAATTCCCGAATACTTTGTATACATCTGTATGTTTAGCAGGCGTGAACTGAGAGGGGGGGGGTTAATGGACTAAGCCCTCCAACCCTCAGCCCCCTGGATCAGTAGGATCTATGGATGCTGAGCCCCCATTCCCCCTGAAAGAACAAAAACTCCATGGACAAATTCGTGTCTACACCCCTGATGTTCATAGTTCACCTTGAGTTTTGAGAGATCTATCTTATTATCTTGAAGCCTCTGAACTATCTGAGGAAAGGATAACTCTCCCCCAGAGTTCCAAGTTTCTCCCGACTCTTTAATCAACTCTTGATTAGTCTCCAGGCAGAGGTTCACCACTATATTAACTATATTTGTTACTATCTCGTTTCCTATCTTTGTGCAGTTCCGTACTTTTTCAACTTTCTCCCTTGGTTTGAATCCTCGACTCTTTTCTTCAACAAAATCAAGAACTTTCTGCTTTCGTTCCTCATAGTTTGTATCATTAGGTTTCCCAACCAGACAAATCCTCTTGGTTGAAGGTATTCTCATCTTATCCTCCTCTACTCTGAACCCTGCTAAGCATCCTATCTCCATGACGAAGTTTAGATAGTCTCGGAATATTGAATCTCCCGCATTTCTTCTCTGGTATTTGGTCGTAAAGTCGAATGTACAACAAGGTAGAACCCAATAGCATGTGTTAGGACCTGAAAAAATAATAAATTACAAAACACAGATATAAAAATAGTACGCTCAAATTTTTAAACCATACATCATGAGGTTTTTTATCAATTAAGGTATAAGGAGTAAGATCTGAAAAGCCCACTAAGTTTTTAAGAACAGTATAAAGTTTAAAAACTTCCTTTTGTTTTATGCAAAGTGTACTATACATACGCGCCATTCTGTTCCTTACACAACAGCTGAAAATGTTATAAACTTTTACAAGCTCAGTAAAACTAATTCAATAAGAACCATCTTTGAAACTAACAAGGGATGTATCCTAATATAATTTTCAGATTAGAACCAAATAGAAATAATTATTATTATTATAATAATAATAATAATACAAACCTGAAAGACAAGCGAAGACTGGTATCCAGGGGGTTAGTTCATCACTATGGTTCCCAAGGATCCAATCTATCCCAGGGAACCTGGTTTCTACTCCAGGGATAATAGGTTCTTCTCTGAGCTCAGGTTTAGTAGGAAACCAATCCCAGATACCTCTCCTTCTCAGATCATATCCTATCCCCTTGTGTCCTTCACTGTTCAGTATATAAACTGAAGAAAATAGGTTTAATAAAAAAATAGCCTTGTAATTAAATATGAATATATTGTGACAATTTCTGATCCAATGGCAACGACTACAGGACCAAAGGCTTTTTAAGTTTCAGATACAGAGTGTCCCACGCAACATGAAAGTTAAAAGAGAACTAGAAGATCTTCAATACATCTCTTCACATAATGTTTTGTGGGACACCCAGTATCTAAGATTTTCAAACAGAAAATATTTTAATTCGTATTAATTAATTCTCTAGATGTCTCACCAAGCAACCCGTTTCCGCAACCAAGGTCCACGAAACTAATCTTCTTCTGTCCCCAGATACAGGTTAGGTAGGCAGCTATACCAATATCTTCATGAATACTCTTCTCAGCATCACTAGTTTCCTTCCAGTTAGAGATCAGGTCTCCAGCATACTTACTCTTCAACCTCGAGTACTCCCTACAAATTATACAAAAACTATCCACAACAGCAACAAAATCATGATTAAAAAATGAAAACATTTTTCGTGAACAGACCCACCTAACTTATTCCTTGCTACAAAATCTGATTTTCTCATCTCTGTAACTTTGCAACCTAATGTCGTAAACATTTCATGTTTCAAACTATAAATTTTGCCAGCCAAAATTGTAAAAGTTTTAAATCCGAAAGGTTTACACCGCCATGTTGCAGAGATATGAGGATTAGAAAATTATAGTTTTTAGCAGGTTATCAGTTCTTACTCGTCCAGGACTACAATGAAGGTTGGATATTGTATTCTAGATCGAAATAACCTGCAGTACTCCTCTAGATCTACTAGTCTAAGACTAGGTTGAAGGTTGGATAATGTATCCTGGAGCCAGGATACAAATCTCGGAAATAATCTTGATTCCAACCAAACCTTCTGCTGATCCTTCAGACCCTTCGATACACTCAGTTCGCATCCTTCATTCCTGGAAATAAGAATATTTGCAATGTAGAGTTAATTTTTTTCTTCAAGTAATTTTTATTTTTAAACGGCTGGGATTAAAAAAGAATTAAAAGAAATTATCTTTTATTTTCAGGTTTACCAGAATGAACAACTTTAAAATGAATATTTAAGCGATGTTTTTGTCCGTTTGATGGAATTCAGTGATTGATGATTAAAAATATATATAAATAATATATACGCAAGCTAAATGTGTTACAGCTGACTCCAGCAAAATAGAAAACAAAACAAGAGGAGAGTGTAGTGACCTTGCTCCCCTCAGAACAGGTCTGAGTTACAGGGCTCGGAAAAATACTTCTAATTCTCTTGTAATTTGGCTAGCTGCAGGATCATCCAAAAAATTCTATATTTTTATTTTCAAAATTAGCTGAAGTATGATTGAAGGATGGACAAGGAATGGACGATCAAGAAGAAAGAATGAAAAACAAAAAATATAGAAGTGTCAAAATGTTTCTATCTGATATCATACAGAAATGTAAAAATATTGTAATTTTTTTTCAAAATAACAAATTATTAAAGTTAAAAATATACAAATAATAATGGGGAAATGTATTTCGAGCTGTCCTACCTATATGTTAGCCTGTATGGAACAGAATCCTCTGCAATAGGAATAAAAACAGCTTTAAACTCTGAGCAAACCAGGATACGATGGAAATCTTGGAATTTCAGATCATTTCTAGAAACCAGTTTCTGCAGCTTAAAAACAATATCACACTTATCCTCGGTTTGACCAGCAGTATTTTGTCTTTTTTGATTAAGAAGATTCTGGATATTCTGCCAGGTTTTCTCCTTCTCAAGGTTTAATATAAGCTCCTCTCCTAGTTCTAGGTATGGAAATGTATCAGCTCCTAGAAGGACCTGCCCTGCAACTCTTTTATCCAAACTCTAAATAAATCTTACAATTTACTCAATCATAGATCAAATCAAATCAAATTAGAGTTTAGGGACATCCTAGTAACCATATATTCACCTCCAGATGAATCCACTAAATTAAGAAATATCTGTGGACTTACAGCTTGTGATCGAGGTATTTTAATCAAATTTTTTTATTTAAAATTGTTTCTTGACGGGTGGTTATTTTTTGAGATATTTGAGTTTTTATTTTACGCACAAATAAGAAGAAAAACAAACTTATTTATGTTAAGATAAAAAATATAACATTTAAGATTTCAATCAAACATGAAATATACTTAAATTTGTCGTACAATTAAATTAATATCCGTAATGATAAGATATATACTATAATTAATAATTGTATCTCGAATATGACATTAAAATCTATAGGTGGGATTATGCTTAATAGTTTATAAAATAGAAGAGGAGGTCAGAACTTTTAATTCTTTTTTAATTCTTCTTCGATATTGCGTGGTGGTCATGCCTTTAATAAAGTGATTAAGCATTTATCCTAAAGTGTCAACATTGCAATGGATATCGAGATCAAGCGTTCGATATTTACGTGGCTCGACACAAAAGTTTCGACCTGAGAAGAAATTACTGTGTAGAAAATGAGGAACACAAACCAGAGTTAACGTTGAAGATTAAGAATAATTTGTAAGATTTCCTGTGGTTTATCAATAATAATATCACAAGCTTTCTTCCACTGGTCTCTGAAAAAATATGAAATAAATATCAATATTAACTCAACCCCATTTCAAACTATCTATTTGATACAGAATACATAGAAAGGCAATAGCGTACAGTTTATCATCAATAACGCGGGACAACTGACTTGATTGCAAACATTGGATATCATTCAAAGAAATATAATTTCTGAGGTATTTAACTCAATTTTTCATAAAAAATATGTATCTCCGTCATTAGTAACACAAGTCTTAAAACAAATGAACTACTACCTACCCCTCTTGTTTGATCTGTGTTATTTGTTAAAAAGACTTACTTTGTTATTTCTTCAACATTACAGTGGGCTAGAGGAACCCAGAAATCCTGATGTTCAAGGACAGTTGGTTTCTTTAAATCATTGTTCATCTTGGTACGAGGAACCCTGGTAGTTCTATTATTTAAGTTTACAGCTGCTTCATGTAAATCTTTATCTATACAAAATATGAATATTAACAATAACTTGATCATAACTTGGTATGATTAACAATCTGAATTTGGACATTTTTTGTATGAACGATAAATTTCTAAAAGTGTACCTCGGATTTTGAAACAGAACGTTCTCGAACAGTTCCACAACTGTCAGCAAGAGCAAGAGCTAGAAGATGCTTACAGGTTAATCCGCTACCGCGTAGAACTTGAAACTAAACAAAATTATATTCAATGATTGATCTTCTTTTCCATTCTATTAATCTTCCACTCCTCCTTTCTTCTATTCATCTTCTACTCATTCATCTTCTACTCGTCCATCCTTCTATTAATCTTCTCCTCCTCCTTCCTTCTATTCATCTTCTACTCCTCCTTACTTCTATTTATCTTCTACTCCTCCTTCCTTCTATTCATCTTCTACTCCTCCTTCCTTCTATTCATCTTCTCCTACTCCTTCCTTCTATTTACCTTCTTCTCCTCCTTCCTTCTATTCATCTTCTACTCCTCCTTCCTTCTATTCATTTACTACTACTCCTTCCTTCTATTCATCTTCTACTCCTCCTTCCTTCTATTTATCTTCTACTCCTCCTTCCTTCTATTAATCTTCTACTCCTCCTTCCTTCTATTCGTCTTCTACTCCTCCTTCCTTCTATTCATTTTCTACTCCTTCCTTCTATTCATCTTCTTATTCCTCCATTCTTCTATTCATCTTCTCCTCCTCCTTCCTTCCATTTACCTTCTTCTTTTCCTTCCTTCTATTCATCTTCTACTCCTCCTGACTTCTTTTCATCTTCTACTTCTCCTTCCTTCTATTCATGTTCTACTCCTCCTTCCTTCTATTCATGTTCTACTTCTCCTTCCTTCTATTCATCTTCTACTCCTCCTTCCTTCTATTCATCTTCTACTCCTCCTTCCTTCTATTCATCTTCTACTCCTCCTTCCTTCTATTCGTCTTCTACTCCTCCTTCCTTCTATTCATCTTCACCTTCTCCTTCCTTCTATTTACCTTCTACTCCTCATTCCTTCTATTAATCTTCTACTCCTCCTTTCTATTAATCTTCTACTCTTCCTTCCTTCTATTCATGTTCCACTCCTCCTTCTTTCATTAATCTTCTACTCCTCCTTCCTTCTATTCATCCTCTACTCCTCCTTCCTTTCATTAATCTTCTACTCCTCCTTCATATTTTTATTCAACTACAAAGCACGAGATAATACAAATAAAATGATCGAATTTTGATGGAGACAAAATTTGAAATTTTTATTTTTCATAAACCTTCCCTGGGGTCCCTAGATGTCCCACAAAAAATTTGGGCCCGATCGGTTCAGCCGTTTTGACGTTTATTGGATACAAACAAACAAACAAACAAACAGACAGACAGACAAACAGACAAGCCAAATTTATATATAGATTCAGTGCATTCAGTTAAAAATTAGTATATTAATAATTTTAATAGATCTTAGGTTAGTTTCTTGTGTTTGTAATCGACTAAACTTATCAATATTATCTAGGTACGAGTAGAACTGAACGGAGCATCTCCGTAGAGAAGCAGAAACCTCCAGAGAGTTCCAGGAACAACTGGAACGTGCAGAAAGCGACCAACGTCTTCCACCAGGAACACACCGTGACTAGGGACTCTAGGGGCAGGGTGTTGGGCTCAGGGTTCAGGGGTTGTACGGTCTGGTTTACAGGACTCTCAGGCGCAGGAAAAACTACGATTTCTTTCGCACTTGAGGAGTACCTGGTATCACGTGGTATATCTGCCTATGGATTGGATGGTGACAATATCAGGACGGGCTTAAACAAGAACCTTGGCTTTAGTCCGGAGGACAGGGAGGAGAATATTCGAAGGGTAGCAGAAGTTGGAAAACTTTTCGCAGATTCCGGGAATATTGCTCTTTGTGCATTTGTATCTCCGTACAGACAAGATCGAGAAATGGCTCGGAGCCTGCACAACGAGGCTGGGTTACCGTTCTTTGAGGTGTACGTAGATACTCCGATAGAGGAATGTGAGATTAGAGACACAAAAGGTAAACTTAAATATTCATTAAATATATTTGTTCAAATCATAATTCCTTAAACCATAATTCTTTTTAGGATTGTACAAGAAAGCCCGCGCCGGAATTATCAAAGGATTTACTGGAATAGATCAACCTTATGAGCAACCAGAACACCCGGATGTGGTTTGTAAGACTATGCACAGGAGTGTGCAGGAGTGCGTGGATCAGATCGTCAAGATGTTGGAGGAGAACTGTATCCTTCCACAACCCTCCAATCAGGTAGTTTTATTTCATTTTATTTTATTTGAAAAATTTAAAAATTTGCATGTTAGTCATTTTGTCTTCTTAAGGCGGATGATTTGATGGTTCCGGCGGAGAAATTAGCTGAAGCAAAGGCTGAGGCGGAGAGGCTCCCTAGTCTTGAGATTGAGGAGCTAGAGTTACAATGGCTCCAGGTACTAGGAGAGGGATGGGCTGCTCCGCTGAAGGGATTTATGAAAGAACGAGAGTTTCTCCAGTGTCAGCACTTTAACTGTCTACTAGATGATAAATCAACTAATCAATCTATCCCTATAGTTCTACCCCTAAAAGCAGGTAACAAAACACTTAGTTGTATGGATATAATTTGGTCAAAAATTTGTATTTTGGATTTTAAAACGTCACATTTAGATGAGAAGACGCGATTGGAAGGTGTTACAGCTCTAACCCTGAGATACAAGAACGAACCTAAAGCAATTCTACGGAATCCGGAGTTTTACGAACACAGGAAAGAGGAGAGATGTGCTCGACAGTTTGGAACAACCAACTCGAACCATCCGTACGTAAAGCAGATCCTTGAGAGTGGAGATTGGTTGGTTGGAGGGGAGATAGAAGTCCTAGAGCGAATACTCTGGAATGACGGGTTGGATAACTACAGACTAACTCCGGCAGAGCTTAGAGCTAAGTTTAAAGAGATCAATGCAGATGCTGTTTTTGCCTTTCAGCTGAGGTAAAAATAGAAACATTTTAATATTTAATTCTATTTTGTCAATACATTCCTGCTTATAGAAATCCGATCCATAACGGGCATGCGCTTCTCATGCAAGACTGTCGAAGACAGTTGGAGGAACGAGGATTCAAAAAACCAGTTCTTCTCCTTCATCCTTTAGGAGGTTGGACTAAGGTAAATTTGGAGAGAGCTAAAATTTCTTTTAATATTTACTTTCTCGAAAAATCATTTACCCCCCATTTATCGAAGATCATTGTTACTCCAAATTTAAGGATGTTAACCCCCCATTTATGAAGATCATTGTTACCCCAAATTTAAGGATGTTAACGCGGAGCGTATAATTTTTTCCGGAATTTTTTACACTTAATTGGGGAAAATTTAGGGGGATTAATTTAATTTTTGGGGAAAATGTAACAAAAGATAATAAAAATAACTTGCTTTTTGATGTCCAATTTTTCATTTTTTCTCCCAATTCTTAAAATTCACCCCGGAATGAACCAATGATATGAAGCATTTTTCAATTTATTATTCAGAACATTTTAGCTTTGATTTTCTCGAAATTTCTATTACCTGATCCAAAACATTTATTAGGAAGACGATGTTCCTCTGTCTGTGCGGATGGAGCAGCATGCAAAGGTTCTTGAAGCTGGAGTTCTGGATCCAAATCAAACCGTCCTAGCTATATTTCCGTCTCCGATGATGTATGCAGGTAAAAAGTAAATATTCTTATGTAAAAAAATAAAAGGTAAAAAGTGACCGTTTTTCGATATTTTAAAAATGGTTTGATTTAAGGCTAGAGAATAAGGTTGTTTGATACTCAAGGATTTTAAAATTTTTTCTCCAGGTCCTACTGAAGTACAGTGGCATGCTAAAGCAAGAATGGCTACTGGAGCAAAATTTTATATCGTTGGTCGAGATCCAGCTGGGATGCCACACCCAGATCCTCCTAAACGTGATCTATACGAGCCCACTCATGGAGGCAAAGTTCTCTCCATGGCTCCAGGTCTAGCAAACCTGGAGATAATTCCGTTCCGAGTAGCGGCTTATGATATGAAAGCGGGGGCTATGTCTTTCTTTGATCCAACGAGGAAAGAAGATTTTGATTTTATCTCTGGAACTCGAATGCGAGAACTAGCTCGAACTGGAGAGGAACCACCCAAAGGTTTTATGGCTCCGGGTGCCTGGAAGGTACTAGAGAACCATTATAAATCCGTATCTCAGTCAAACACACACTGAAGCATATCGTCTACATGTGATTGTACAGCATTTGGTCTTGTAGAAATTTAATCTCATACCTTTCTAATCAAAACAAAATCATGTGTTTTTTTGCAGAATGTTTTATACTTTAAGTTTTAGATGTTTTATTAATGCATAACGTTTACCAAAAATAAATGTTTCAAAATAATTTCTAATTGAATTGATTAAGTTGTCAGTTGAGGATACTCACAGCTTATAAAATCAAACTTTAAGACTTTTCTTCCCTACCCGTCTCTTCTGTTCCTGTTTAATCTTTTCTTCTTTGCAAAATATATTCTTGATCCTGTCCTTAGATAACTTACCATAATTCCTAGAACTATAATAATTCTATACATTTCTAGTTCTCCTATACGATTTTACATTCCTAGTTCTCTTATACTTCTCTACATTTCTAGTTCTCTTATACGATTCTACATTCTTAGTTCTCTTAAACTTCTCTACATTTCTAGTTCTCTTATACGATTTTACATTCCTAGTTCTCTTATATTTCTCTACATTTCTAGTTCTCTTAAACGATTCTACATTCCTAGTTCTCATAAACTTCTCTACATTTCTA
Organism: Eurytemora carolleeae; assembly: GCF_000591075.1. NCBI lineage: Eukaryota > Metazoa > Arthropoda > Copepoda > Calanoida > Temoridae > Eurytemora > Eurytemora carolleeae. Next base: position 230,564 of record NW_019396130.1, on the reverse strand, counting down.
GTTCTCTTATACGACTCTACATTCTTAGTTCTCTTAAACTACTCTACATTTCTGGTTCTCTTATACGATTTTACATTCCTAGTTCTCATAAACTTCTCTACATTTCCAGTTCTCCTATACGATTTTACATTCCTAGTTCTCCTATACTTTTCTTCATTCATAGTTCCCTTATACTTCTCTACATTCCTAGTTCTCCTATATTTCTTTACATTTCTAGTTCTTCTATATTATTTGACATTCCTAGTTCTCTCATACTTCTCAACATTCCTAGTTCTCTCATACTTCTCAACATTCCTAGTTCTATACTATTTTACACTCGAAGTTCTCTTATACTTCTCAACATTCCTAGTTCTCTCATACTTCTCAACATTCCTAGTTCTATACTATTTTACATTCAAAGTTCTCTTATACTTCTCTACATTCCTGGTTCCCCTATACTATTTTATATTTCTAGTTCTCCTATACTATTTTACATTCCTAGTTTCTTTGCTTCTTTACATCCCTAGTTCTCCTATACTATTTTACATTCCTAGTTCTCTTTACTTCTTTGCATTCCTAGTTATCCTATACTATTTTACATTCCTAGTTTCTTTGCTTCTTTACATTCCTAGTTCTCCTATACTATTTTACATTCCTAGTTCTCTTTACTTCTTTACATTCCTAGCTATCCTTTACTATTTTACATTCCTAGTTCTCTTATACTTATGCTATGAAAAAAATTAATAACTTCTTAAGCGTTGACACCATTAAATTACTTTATTACTCCTTTTTTCACTCTCATTTAGAAGTTCAACATTTCTAATGCTAACTTCAAACATAATATTGATAAGATAGAATCATTGCAAAAGAAAGCTATTCGTCTATTGATGGGGTAACCCAGAATAAGTTACACAGCGGAAGCTTTTTTGGGCTTTGAACATACTCCCCTTCAGAAAATTAGGATTTTTTAATGTTATAAAATTTTTATTTCAATTTAAAGGAGACCAATTATCATTAACATTTGAAAAAAATTTCACATTTTCAAAAAATATCAAAAACGCAAATCTTAGAAACAGAAATGACTTTTATATTCCTAGAGTAAAATCTATTAAAATTGGACTGCTTCCTCCTTACAATTTCCCTAAAATATGGTATAAAAAATAAACGACAGTTTTCTAAGCTTTCAAACATCAATCTTATTTCAAATCTTAACAGAATTTAATTGGAGATTTTAATCAGTAGAACAAATGTATTAATTAATTCTAACACATGCTATTTTTGCAAAAGAATCGAAAAAAGCAAAGACGATTTTACAAAGAAAAGACTAAAAAGAGTAAGAGATATATCAAACTGAAAGGATGTAAAAAATCGGCGCGAATTCAAAAGATGCTAAAAAATGGCCATTTTGCGTAAAACCTATACATTTTTCAAAACCCATCAAGCATATTTTTTTTTAAACATTACAAATAAATCTTTCATTTTTATTTCTAAAAGTTGTTAGTTCATCGTCGAATATTGAGAAGAAGAATACGCATAATAAAGATTGCGAAGAAGAATACGCATAATAAAGACTAAGTCTAGGTCTGGTGTTCCTCCCTGATGACGTGCTTAAGACTGTTCGGTAAACTTCCTTCCATCACGTGACGAATAGAATCACTGATCAATTTATTCATTAGATATCAATATTCCGAATCACAAAAAATGTGGGAAAATGATTATAATTGCAGTTATTCCTTCCTTTTCAAGATTTCAAAGATTATCTAATGGCGGAGTGCGTGGGGCAAAGGTGTTATTTAGAAACGATCATTATCACTTTATTAATATCGCAACAACCTCTATTTTTGGAGGTTTTCAAATATTTTCTCCTTAAACACTTAAATTTTTATGTTTTTTTATATTTCAAAAATATATAATAATTCCTTACTTACTTACCTCTACATTCCTAGTTCTCTTATACTTCTCTACATTCCTAGTTCTCTAGCTTATACTTCTCTACAGTTCTCCTATACTATTTTACATTCATAGTTCTCTTAAACTTCTCCACATTCCTAGTTCTCTTATTTACATTCCTAGTTCTCCTATACTAATCTACATTCTTATTTCTCCCATACTTCTCTACATTCATTCATTCTTATTTCTCCTATACTTCTCTACATTCCTAGTTCTCTTATACGTCTCTTCATTCCTAGTTCTCTTATACTTATCTACATTCTTATTTCACCTATACTTCTTTAAATTCCTAGTTCCTTTAAACTTATCTACATTCCTAGTTCTCTTATACTTCTCTACATTCCTATTTCTCCTATACTCATCTACATTCTCTTATACTTCTTTATTGCTTGTATTATGCTTCTATTTAATTTCTTATTCTTCTCTTTAATCAATTATTAATTGTTCCTTTTATCCTGCCAATATTATCTTATCCATCTTGTTCATCCTCCGTCTTCCTCATAGTTGTGTATACTCCTAATCCTATCTCCTACCTGGAAGGAAGGACAGCTGCAGTAATGTGAGAACTTCTTGACGTTATATTTAACCCCCCTGGATCCTTGTACCAGATAAACAGCCCTAGGTCCCTCGGATTCACTCAGTAGAAATACACTCCTTCTATCCACTAGATCTAGGGCTGAGATTACAACGTCTCCGAGTATACTGTGCAAACCAACCAAGATCTCACTAGGAATAGATCCTTCTGTTCTGTACCTTAAAAATGGTCTTTAAAATTACAATCTCATTATTCATGAACCTTGAATCTTTATGTATACTTTTGCTTTTCTGTCTATCTGTTTGTTTGTTTGTTTGTAACCGATAAACGTCGAATGTTTATACCATTGATTTTTAATAACCTCTGAAAAGTACAGCTGTGAATCATGAATGGCACTAGTTTAAACAAAAAGATTTCGTTGAAAGTCCACTTTTAAACGACGTTCACACAAAGTTTTACTGACCTTTCTCCTCCTGCAGCGATCAAGCAGTTAAGTGTTGAAAATAAAGTTCTCCTGTCACCCATTTTAAAACATAATTACATATTTTCTACAAGATAATCTGAAAAATGTGAGTAAAAACACATTATTTATGGTAAATCAAGTTAACAAAATAATTAATAAAACAGTTTTATACAAGTAAGGATAAAAAAATAGAAAGAAACGCGTTCAATAATGCAATAATAAATATCTGGCGAAGGGATTTTAAAGAAAAACATATGACTGTAAAGCATAAATCATATGGCAATCCCGAGACATAGTTGCAAACTGGCAACGAAAAATTAAAGGGAACAGAATTAAAAAAATATTATTGATAATTGTTGATAAGCAAAAGTTGTAAGAAACTAACTCCAGCTGCTCCGAAGTGTTGAAAGAAATTAACTCCAGCTGATCAGCTGCTCCGGAATGTTGGAAGAAACTAGCTCCAGCTGCTCCGGAGTGTTGGAAGGAACTAACTACAGCTGATCCAGAGTGTTGGAAGAAACTAACTACAGATGCTCCGGAGTGTTGAAATAATTTAACTCCAGCTTCTCCGGAGTGTTGAAATAATTTAACTCCAGCTTCTCCGGAGTGTTGAAATAAATTAACTCCAGCTACTCCCGAGTGTTGAAAGAAATTAACTCCAGCTTAAGCATTTGCTTTGATGAGAATAGGTTGTCCATACTTAGCAATCAGTTCACTCGTGGAATATCTAAAACAAATAGTTATCATTATCATTATCATTATCATTATCATTATCATTATCATTATCATTATCATTATCATTATCATTATCATTATCATTATCATTATTTATCATTATCATTATCATTATCATTATCATTATCATTATCATTATCATTATCATTATCATTATCATTATCATTATCATTATCATTATTACTATTATTATCATGGTTACAAAAATGATAAATATATATAATATGTGAATAATGTGAAAGGGTCGGATTAAGATTAAATATTTAACTAAAGCAAGGTTAAAAGTATATGAATAGAACTTAAAAAAGGAGAAAGGTCGAAATATAATTAAACCTGATGTGAAAAAGCAATGAGCCTGGTTAAAAAGAATAGGAATAAACGGTGAAAGGTCGGAATACGATTAAATATTTAACTAGAGCAGTTACAAAAAAAAAATAACTTTGAAAAAATATAAGGGTTGGAATAAGGTCAAAACTAAAACTTAACTGAACTGAAATATAATTAAATAAGTGAATAAATAATAAGTCTGGTTTACAGGAAAGAAATAAACCAATGAGAGAAGAATAAGCTGTGTAGAAGATTAAATCTTGAACTTGAGTAGAGCTAAAACTGTAAAATAAGAATTATAGAAATAAGATTAGATATTTAGAAAGAATAGAAATAAAATTATGGAATGAGAAGGATCGAAATAAGATTAAATATGTAACTGAAGAAGGAAAGAAATAATAGCATAACCCCAGCGAATAAAAAAGGTCAAAATAATATTAATAATGCTCTTAATTTGATATGTTTTGATTGAATTCAAGTATGAATCATTAATCAATATTTATTTTTAAACCAGATTTTTTCAATCATGGTTTTTCTTTACAGTGACTTTCGCATTTCTACTGCAGGAAGATATATAAAAATTATCTGAATTAAATACTTTAAACCTAAAAAAGTAAAATTAACTTCCAAATTTTGGATTGAATAAAGGTTTCAAGGGTACCGTTCTGAATCGGGCATTGCCATCTTTGAGGGTCACTTGAAATTACGCTAACAAAAGTATGGGTTTCTTTTGTGATAAAAGATTTAAAGTGTAAGTTTAACGATTATTTAGTTAGTAATCATTAAATAACTAGTAATTGGGTTAAATAATACTCAAGTATTACCATATAAAAATGAAATGTAAAAGAACAACATAATATTTATAATATAATAAGAAAAAAGGAAAAAAGGAAAGAAAAAAATGTCGAGATCAACGCTTGATCTCCTCTTTTTTCTCCAGAGCTGAAAACTTTAGAATGGTGGATATCAGGATTAAGGCTTAAACCACTCTTTTTCTTAATATCCAGTTTAAATATTGCTTGTTCTCCACATGAATTTAAACTCCAGAGAAGCAACTTTATCTCTTAATTGGATATTTCATTCTAAAGTTTTCAGCTCTGAGCTGGGAACTTTAGAATGGTGGATATCGGGATTAATGCTTGATCCACTCTTTTTCTTAATCTCCAGATTAAATATGGCTTGTTCTTCTCTTGTAATTAATCTCCAGATTAATTAACAGATCGGGATTAAGGATATCCCATTCTAAAGTTTTCAGCTCTGATTAATTTAATGTTTATTTAATATACACGTGAAAGTGTCTACAAGTCCACGAATCGTTTGCAGAAACCTAACAATTAATCAGAGGCCGAGAAATTTTGCGACCAATCAAATTCTTATTGGTCAGAGCCCAGCAGTGACATCCAAATCGAGGATTAAGCAGAAAATAACAAGTGTCCACTGTCCAGCTCTGATTAAAAATTTCTTGGTTTACGGATTCAAAATTCAAATACGAACTCCTAATTTCCTAACCTGGAGGAACTGAAAGAGACTTAGGACTCCTTGGAGCAGATCTATCCGGACTCCCTTGCCCTGGGAGCATTCCGTCCCGGTACTTCACAGATTTATTCTTCCGTGCTTCTTTAGATACTCCAAACCCGAGCTAAACAATTATATTAATTTATTTTAGCTTTTTTAAGAAATAAAGATTATTTACTCCATGATAAAAATAATTCTTTCACGATCTTGAATCGGAAATCCGGTTTCTCCAATTTAAGTTATTTTTGTACAACTTCCGCTAATTTACATCTTTACCGACCCCCCCCCCCTTGCAAAACCTGCCTAACTCCGTTTTCTCTCCTGCTACTTTATTTTCTCCTCTTTCCTTCATCTTCCCTCTTCTTTTAACCTCATCCTTTCCTCGTTCCATTATCTCCACCAGTTCTTCCAACCTTCTAAAATCCTTCAATTTCTTTTCTTGTTTCACCAAACCCTCCCCCCCCCTTATCATCTTTATCCCGTTTAATACTTGTTAACTTACTTTAACTAGAACAGGTTTACAGGTTGAATTATCTGGGAGAGGAACCGGAGATCTTGGAACATCAGAATACTCTTCCCAATCCTCCTGAATATATATCTTAACTTAACGATGCATCAGTTTTCAAGGATTTAGAAAACAAATATGAATCAGGAAAGGGAATATAATTTTTTTAATGACAACCCTGCCCCTATGCCCGGAATGGGGGGAATGATTTGATGAGAAAAAAATAAAAGGTAAGTTTTAAATGCTTTTTCATACTTTTTGCCCAAAAATTTATTTATTTACACCTTAAAAATCATTTATTTCCCTAATTTAGCGAATTAAACTCTTAATTTGTAAAAAGTAATAAAACAAACATTATAAACCACTGGGATCAGAATGTCAAAAATAGTGAGAAAGGTTGACGAACTTGTTCGAATTCACCACTTAGGTTCAGCTTAAATAGATAACCCAAAGAAGAATCTCAAACCTGAGGAGGAGTTTCTGGTTTCTTTTTTCTTCCTTTCTTCTCATGAGGACGATAAAAGGGTTTAAGGGTGATGAGAGTAGGATTAATTATATCATCCTTCTTCTTATTCTTAACCTAACATACAAGAAGTAAACAACTCAAGACAAACTAGTTTTATTTTTAAAATATGGACGTAATTATAGATTTCCATTTTCGGCATTTTATATTTCTTTAATATATTTAACCCTATTTAGTCTGATGTCTGGTTTACTGACTGGCTGCCTCTATTTTCTTATCGTGATACAAATATTTAACATTTGATACGTTTTTTAAAAGCCCTTGCAAAATCCAAATATTAATTGCAAAATCTAGTTATTAAGTAAAAAATGTGATCAAATTGCAAGAAATTGTATAATTTTTTTGACCCAGCGAATTCATATATGCAAAAAATTTTAAAACCTAAATGTGTGTTCAAGAAAAAATAAAAATGTGCAAATTTTCTTTGAAGGCGTTTGTGTGCAAAACTCGGTGAAAAATTTCTTTGCAAAAATTGTACAATCGGCTTGCTTTTGTTACATGCTTTCTAAAGAGCTATAAATTGTTGAAATCCAATGACTGGAAGAAGGTCTAAATATAAATTTAGCTTGGCATAGGAAAAATAGGGCATTTAGACAGTATGCCTGAGGACTCAAGCAGTAGGTAAAAATGCCCAGCTTTTAGCCTGAAGTGAGGGGCATGTGTTAGTTAGAAAAGCCAGATAATTTGAGCTTCCTAGCTCAAACACTATTTGAGTTATCGCAAAAAACGATGGGGGGTGGTCAAATTTGACCCCCCTCCCAGGCCAAATAGAGTCAATGTAAATAAAATAAATAAATAAAAGATCAACCATCAAAAATAATATAATTATACTTATTATAATAAATTATCTTTGAAGCTTCCTGGTAAAATTGTATAAATCCTATATCTTAATTTATCTTATACCTTGAGTTCCTCTGTTGCCAGCTCCTGCTGTTCAACCTGCTCTAGGATCCGTCCTGTTGCAACCTTTTGTTGTTCCACCAGGATATTCTGCCCCTGCTCAACATTCATTCCTGCCAATCTCTCCGCCATTCTTTGCTCCTTCCGCCGCTGCCTTTCCGCCTCCTTCGCCGCCTGCATTTCTAATAGTTTGGAGGTTACCATCTGAGCTGCTACAATTGCCTGCTCCTTCTCTAGTGGAACAACGGGAACCTTTAAAAAAATACACATAAGAAGTATTAATTTTAATTACAAAACATTCAGTTTTAACCCCCCCCCCCCCCCATCGTATCTGTCCTGGGGATTTTATTACCTTTGTGACAGGTCCTGGGTCTAAGCTGGGAATACTATCATATGTTGGTATGGTTGCAGGTAACCCAGTAGCCATCATCTTCTCCATCTTTTCCATGTTTTCCCTCTTTAACCCCAGTTCACGTTCTAATCTCTCGTCCAATGATATCCTTTGAGGGGAATTAGAGAATTCATGATCTCTGACGGAATTGTTAAATCCAGTACGAAGCTTTGGATCCGATTCAACAGTGCTTGTACTGTCCGGTCTAACCACTCTTCGTGGACTGACATATCGTCCATATTCTTCTACTGCTGAACGATCAGGTCCATAAGGTCCTCGTGGACTCAACGGTATGGACTTATTTGGACTAAATCGGCGAGGACTTGGTCTTCTAGGTGATAGACTGCGACGCCTACCCGGGCTAATGCGTCTCCCATAGGGTGATGGTCCTCGTCTTCCTGGACTGGGAGTTTTACGATACCTTCTAGGACTTCCTCTTCCTGGACTCCGACGTGGACTTCTTGAATCATATCTTTCGCCATAGGGACTTCTCCTACGCGGACTATATCTGTAATTACTCCTGGGACTTCCATACCGTCCTGGACTACGTCTATCATATCCATCTCGTCTTGGACTTCTTCCTGCACCGCTCCGTCGTGGGCTTATCCATCTTGGACTTCCTCTTCTTGGAGAACCTTTTCCTGGACTTCTCCGTCCTGGACTTCTTCTCGGACTATATCTTCGAGGTGGACTTCTGTAACTTCGACCAGGACTTATTCTTCTAGAATCTGATCTCCTTGGACTCCTACCAGGACTATATATTCTTCTATCAGCAGAATGTAATCGTTCACCTCTTCTTTCTGAACTTTCAACTCTTGGACTATATCCCCTAGAACTTAAAGGACGTTCCTTAGATCTATCAGATATTGGTGAAACCCGTCTTCTTAAAGGACTTGGTCCTCTAAGGTCAGGAGTGTAAGCTCTTGTGTCCATCAGTCTCCTAAGGTTTGGAGAAAATGACCTCGGCCTGGGATCATGGGTTGGATCAGAACTGAGAGGAATACATCTTTTGGGACTTCGAGATGAATCCAGCTCCCGGGCTCGGCTAAAATCAACCCTATAAGGACTTCTGGACCGAGTTTCTGGATACTCTTCTATTGGACCCGGATAATTAGGACTTTGTGAGGACCTCCTACGAGATCTTGGACTGGGATGTCTATAACCAGGGTCCCTGGCAGAGTCCAGAGGACTACGAACAGAGTGAGGACTGATATGATAACCCCTTGGGCTTCTGGTTGAAGGCTGATCTGATCTTTTTCTGGGACTAACTGCCTGACTGAGACGCTTTGGACTTAAATGATCTCTTTGAATTCTATCCTGAAAACCAGACTCTTGGAAAGCTTCTGTCGGACTATACAGATAGTCTCCTGTGACAACACTCGTTCTCTCACCTGTAGGGGTTCTTCTACTCTTTTCGTTGATTTCGTCCCATCCTCTGGACCGTCCGTGTTCAGCTCTGTCCTGCTCATGATCAAACTTTGTCCTATCCTCAGAATATCCGGGAGAACCGTACCATCTATCGTTCTTAGCAGCACCACCCTTCTCTGAGTAAGGGCTATATGTTCGTCTAGGACTACTATCATTTCCATCATGTCTGCTGGCAGAGTGTAGAGGACTCCTCTGATCTCTCATGATTGGAACCTTGGTCGGAGACCTACTATCCCTCATCTTAGGATACTTTAACCCAGGACTAGGAGTTCTAGGTCCACGCTCCCTACTCCTGTTTAATTCATCTTTGACCGGGGTTTCTCTATCGTCCTGGTGTAGGGGAGAGCAGGTATCGTCTAGAGTGGATCTGGAAACATCTCGAGCAGGATCAAAATTGGAATCACTGTTGGGTGAGACACTAAGTTTGTCTTTGAGAGTCCTAGACGGAGATTTATCGACTGGGAAGGAAAGCTCCGAGAGGATGCTAGAATTCACACTATTCCGTTCTTTCAGCGGAGAAGCTTTTGCTACTTCTCGAGTCTCTTCCTTTACCGGAGTAATAGTAGGTTTGCTTTGTAGAGGATTAGAATAACCAGCTAGTTCAAATAATTTACTTATTCCAGCCTTTGACAAGGGAGGAGCAACGTCGTTGCTAATCTGAACTTTCTCCTTCTCCACCTTATCCTTCTTTTCAATTTTCTCAACAAGACTTTTCTCATCTTCAATCAATTGATTCTGTTCAACTTTGTTATTCTCAGACTCTTCTTTTTTCTTCCTATTACCTTTCTTGGTAGTTTTAGCTAGTTTACCAGCTTTTGCTTTCTTTCCAAGTTTCTTAGGTTCTGAAGTATTGGAAACATCTAATTCTTCAGAATCTTGGTCTTCAACCTCAGCTTCGTCAGATTTATTAATAGATGCATCCAATCCGTTTTCTTTTTTCATCTTTCCCAACTTTTTCTTGTTCTTCTTTAGCTTTTTATTCCTTTCTTTCAAGATTTCAAGCAATTGTTTAACTTTTTCCACTTTTTCAAGTTTCTTTATTGCTTTAGCTTTCTTCTTTTCCTTCTTTTCTTTCTTTTCTTTCTTTTCCTTCTTTTTCTTGGGTTTTTCTGAATCCTCTTCTTCTTGTGATTTAGAACGTTTAGCCTTGACCTCATGTTCAAGTTCACTCAGAGCCGAGTCTACACTTGCTCGCAGTAGACGTTCTCTCTCCGGGTCTCTATTATAACTAGGATTCCAACTCCATTTAATTGAATGGTCGGAGCTCGACGTCTCCTGAATAAGATGAGAAGGAAAGACAAGCATAAACCCTGGCTCTCTACTTGAATCTAGGTTTCTGTCTACATTTTTCACTTCAAAGTAATCTGCGTCAGATGCAGGTTTAACCGCGAAATTTATCTCTTGGGAATCAAAGGAAGTATCTAAAATAAATGAATTTAAAATTTATATAAAATTTGTTAAGCAAAGATTCAACTCACCCTGGGTAGAATTTAATTCAATGGTTTTGTTTAGATCAGTAGTGGAAGTTTGGTTGTTCTCTTTTTTCTTCTTCTTATTTGGACTTTTAATCTCATTTTTCCCGTCCTTCTCCAGCATAGACGTTGGTTTAGGTTTGACCGGAGATTCTTGATCACTGCTCCGCCCCCTTTTCAAACCTTTCTTTTTAGGAGATTTATTTTTTTCTTTCTCCAGTCCGTTCTCTTCTAACTTCTCAGCCTGGTTCTCTTCAGGAAAGAGATTTTTCTTGAGAGATTCGTCCGAATCAACCTTGAGGTCAATTTTTTCCTCATTTTTAGTCCTTGGTTTCTCCGCACTACTCAAAGCATCCTTTTCATTTGTTCGTTCTCTCTTTTCCAGAGAACGTTTTCTTTCCTTAGATTTATCTCCGCTCCGGCCCCTTAATCCGTCGGATCCTCTCTTTCCAGAATTCCCTCTAGTCTTTAAATCATCTTCTCTTCTATCCTGCTTTCTACCAGACGACCGGATCCTGTCCTTACTCTCTCCTCTCCGTCTCCTCTGATCGCCCCTATCTCTGGAGTATCTCCGTAAATCTCTATCTCCTGATCCGTCCCTATCCCTTTGACTACTTCTGTCTGATCCTAAAAAAAGAAGAATGAAAAATTTAATTTAAAAAATTAAGAATTGAAAGTTAAATAAATACTTTTCTCTGCTGGAGTTTTCTTCCTTTTCAATCTCTCCAGAACCTCTCGAAGATCTTCATCGTCCTTTTTCCGTTCTTTTTCCCTCTTTTTGGGTGTTTCGTCCATCTTACGTTTTTCTTCGTCTCTTTCTCGCCTTTTTTCTTCTCTTCTTTTATCTTCTTCTTTTTTCTTCTCTTCCTCTTTTCTCTTCTCTTCTTCTCTTTTTTTTTCTTCTTCTTTTTTCCTCTCTTTCTCCTCTTGTCTAATAATTTCATTTTGTCTATTTGTTTCTTCTGCCTTCTTAGCCAGGATGATTTGTTTCTCTTTCAACTCCAACTCTTCCTGCATCAATCTTTCTATCCCTGTTCTATTATCTTTCACCTAAATAAATATCGGAGTTGAGTTATACAAAAAAATACCATTTCAAAAATATGTAATCCAACCTTGATTTCTACTTTTCTCTCGATCTTAGTAGGTTTCTCAGTCTGTTCTTCGTCCTCGTCTTCTGCAAATATATCCGCAACCTTCCCCTTCACCGCCTTTATCATCTAGATAATACAAGGGTTCAACATCCTTTCCTTCCATAATCATTAACATAGAAATAACATAGAAATGAAGTATGCATATCACGATTGAACCATTCCTCCGTTGTAATAGCATTCCTTGTCAACAAATAAGTCAGCAAATTTATCTACCCTATTAATTGATGAAATTTCAGGAAGTATTTAATGTTCTCAAGATCCCCCCCCCCCCAAACTTGAATTTTCTAAATATTTTAATTTGTTTCCTAAATAACTTAAAAAATATTTGAAATATTCAATGGTCAGGATTCCCAGATTTCTAACATCTTACTTTCTGGCTTTTGAAGGCATGGAGTCGTCTTTTCGCTTGATCACTTCCAAGAACCTAGATATAAAACATGGAGGAGAGTTCACCATTTATAATTCAGGGGTATAAAAATAGAAAAATCCCCCCCTCCTTCTAGTATTTTTAACGATTAAGGGGGGCAATTGGCAAATTTCCCCCCTTTTAATTACTTATCACCCAAAAATTCATCTATTTTCCCCAATTCAGCAGAGCTGAATACTTCAGAATGGTGGATATCGAGATTAATGCTTGATCCTCTCTTTTTCTTAATATCCAGACTAACCTAATCTTGTACTTGTATCTTGAAAAGTGTATAAAATTCAACCAATCAAAGTCCCGTATACGAAGCCGATAAATTCAAAATTTGCGCGCTATTAAAGAAACGGGAGGGACTTTCTAATTTTAAAAAAAACGGTTTTTTGGTTTTTCTCTACTATATCCAAGAAAGAACGGGTTAAAAAAAAGAAAATCAAAAGTGTGACCATTGGATACTCAGATTAAGTAATCGGGATTAAGGATATCTCATTCTCAAGTTTTCAGTTCAGAGGAAGAGAAACTAAATAATTTTCTATTATACAAGGAGAAAATTATATTTTATGTGGGGGTAGGGAAACAAGATGACAGACAGGGGAGGGCTTAACCTTTATTTTCTAACCTGCTTTGGAGGCCTGGAGGCTGTTGGTGGAAGAGGGATATCAACCTCGTCCTCCGATAAAGGAGATGTCGCCTGGCTTGGTGAGTACTGGAACAAAATATTCAAAATATATAACTAACAGAATTTTGATTTTAATGAGTTGAATTTTAAAATGTCAACAAAAAACTTCTAGTAAATCTATCAAGCTCATCAGAATATTTTTTTGTGACACCTTTTATTGAGTTTATCCATGAAAATATAAATATTTTTGAACTGGGAGAGGGGGGGGAGTGTCACAAAGAAAATACAATCATATTATTAAAACGAGATGGGGGGGGGGGGAGAGGGTATATACTACCTGAGAGGGTGAATATTTGTCCGACGGTGTTGGCGGCAACGGAGGTAATCCTCCATTTTTTCGACTCATTTTATGCATAGGTCATCTGAAATAAATTTTGTTTAGAAAAATAAATCATATTTTTATACATGCATTATATATTGTGTATTGTACAGAGGAATGAGAAAACTGAGGGGGGAAAATCACAATTAACGTTGACAAAACATATTTTATATGTTAATTAATTGAATAAATTCATTATAATCAGAGATTTAATGTCTTGAAAATGAAAATTTTAAATGTAATTTAACTACGTACAAGTGATCCCGCAACTTAATTTATTTTTGAAAAATTCGGAATTCTTTTCATTAATTGTTTACAAATATCTTAATAGTTTAGATATGAAATGGCCTTTTTAAATATTCGGATTCGTTTTCTCAATAACTTGTCTTTTGTAAGAATAGATAAAAATGCACATAAAAAAGAGTTGTGCTGAAAACAATATAAACATTTCCAAGATACTATTATGGATCTATTTCTTTAATCAAATATCCGTAAATTTCTTTTAATTCTGAAGATAAAGTGATATTATCTAGTCCTCTAGTCTATATATCCGGTAGTAATATGCTATATTCTATTCTCTTGCGTCCAAACATTGATTCACAACCTGAAAAGTATTTATTAACTTTTCTTATTTGCAATATTTAATTTGAGTAACCAGACAAACCTAAAAATTTTTTTGAACTTCCAACATAAGAGGGTACATTTTCTTCAAAAATATTTATGATCTTGGAAAACTTATTGATCTGATAGACTTAGAAATGAATACAACGTAATTAGAAGACGACAATTTGTCAATTATTTCTAAATTCTCAGGTTTGGACAGTGGAGACCCAGTGATGTGATTGAAAAGTTGTATAAATATTTTCCTCTAGAAGCTGGGCGTTCTCCAAAGCTGCAGCAACTCTTTCCTTGTCTGCCAACTAGAATAAAATATATTCGTTGTTTTTTTTGAAAATTCTATAAAAAGGGTATTTTTTATAATTTTAATGAAAACAATTCAATTATTCTTTATTATTAAAATTCTGAACAAAATGAATGTTAAGTATTTTGGAAACATTAAATTTTAAGATAGAAAAAATTTAAGACAAAAATGTTTTCCAACCCTGGCGAGATTTATTTTTCTTTGAACTTTAACCTGTTTATTGACTGCGACCTCACTGGCGTGTGTTCCAGGACGGATTTGAACATCAACCTTGAACCTGGGTGGTAGAGATCTGTACAGTTTCACACGGATCGCTAAACCTGAAAATAATTGTCTATTGTCAGGATTCTTAAATTTTTAATCGCATTTTAGATCATTAATAACCGTCGGTGGTTGGACAAAAAAAAATAAAGTTCATGTTGAATTTAGAAAAAATGAAACTGTAAAAATTCAAAAATTTGCAAAGAAATATCTTCTTGGAGAAAATAAAAAGTTTATAATCACTCCTGTTGTGCATCAGTTAATCCCCCTAGTGTTTAAACCATTTAAACACTATTACATCAAAACTTTCCTATGTTAATCAATGTATTTTTATTGAAAGAACACGTACAAAACAGTCTTTTCTCAAATTGTTTGATAATTTGATTTGATACCTTTTCTGTGATAAACTCCTTCAATAGTATATTTTAGAACAAAACGCGCATCTACTTATGTAATTATTTTTTACCATTCTTTTTATATTCCAACATTGCGTTTGAATGGTTGAAATTTCATGGGGGGGGGGGGATTAACTGACGCAGAACCCCGGCTCCTCCCCCCCCCCTTATAACTAGTTTTTGACTTTACCTATTAAAGTTGCCATACTACAATGTGGAATAGTTGGAGTAAACATTACATGAACACTGTTATTTACATCACTCACATCAATCTAAATTAAAATTTCATAATTTTCATTTAATTTTATATTTTAATATTCTATATTTAAGCCCTGTTTAGGAAAGAACTAGAATGAAGGATGAAGTAGGAAACCTACCGAGAACTCAAGACTGAACTGAATTCAAGCATAATCACCAGATCAACCATATGAAGATATGAAGTACTTTTATTAACTTTCATAATATTTAGCCTATATTCAACCCTGCTTTTAAATGCATATTTACTCTGTTTATTCTATAACTTACAATCTTATATGTGAATTGAAGCAAAAAGAAAAGATTTTAAACTTATATATATATAAAAGGAAGCACCTGCAATACCATCAATCTTAAAAATGTAACCATGTATGTAGACCTATTTACTCCCAAAACATTCATTAAAATATTTAATTAGAGGCCTTTTTCAGACCAAACAATATGGTCTTTCTTGGATGCAAATCTGAATAATTTCTCCACGATATAAAACAAAAGGTTTGAGAAATATTATATTACTGTACATTCTTTAAACTTAAAGTACTGTATTTCTTGTACATGGGAACAGTGTACACGTTGCTGTACCCTGACCTTATCCCTCCCCGGTGCATCGGCAATATATACCCCTGTTAAGGCGCTGAGGACATTATCGTTGTATCCTGACCATAGCTGACTGGATTCTGTGAGATCGGAAGACTTCACTAAAGATTGACTGGAGAACGTTGTTTCTCAGCCCTGAGCGGATTCCTAAACTATCTGGAGAACGTTGTTTCCCAGCCCTGAGCGTAGGACATTATCGTTGTATCCTGACCCCAGCTGACTGGTTTCTGTGAGATCGGAAGACTTCACTAAAGATTGACTGGAGAACGTTGTTTCTAAGCCCTGAGCGGATTCCTAAACTATCTGGAGAACGTTGTTTCCCAGCCCTGAGCGGATTCCTTAACTCTCTGGAGAACGTTGTTCCCAGCCCTGTGCGGATTCCTAAATTATCTGGAGAACGTTGTTTCCCAGACCTAAACTATTTCAGGAGTGAACCTTCGGAGATAAGGGGATCTGGTTAAATAAACATTCTCGTCAATAAATATACCTACGTGGACGGTGCTCCACCCACTCAGTCGATGCACCATATGTAAGCACTCATTTAATATATTCGTGTGATTGATTGATTGTAAAATAATGATTAGTTGATGGTATTGCTTTAAAACTTTTAAATTAAATGGAGCTGATTAATATTGTGATTTATTTTTTCAGTTTCCACCGCAAGACGTGCTTTCCCCGTTCCTAGAGTATAAATGAGCTGTGGATATTTACAGAAACAAGCGCGTGAGAAATGGGTATGATGACTGGAGCCTGCGTCCGGCATTTGGCGTGAAGACTTAATTGAAAATTAGGTGAGAAATGCACAATAAGAACTATGAAAAAAAGTGTGGTTTGCGGCGCCGGGTGCAAAATTTTACTTTTTTGGTGCAACTCTCCAGTATGATGTTTTTTCATTATTTTTGGAAAATTTGTAATTTTTTTTTGGTACTTAAATGGCCCAAAAGAAAATCCACGAACCTTTTTTTCTCTCAAAATTAAAAGTTCAGAAAAGAAAATGTGTATATAAATTATTTCTATCAAAATCTAAAATTTCAAAAAGATTGAATTACAGAATCACAGAAGATTCGCAAAATTGTAATAAGAAAATTTGCAATTTTTAGTTCTGGTCTAATTTTTTAGGAAAAGTTATTTAAATTCTCTAGTTCCTTCTTCTTAGTATATTCTAAAGTGTTAATTATACGCTGTTGAGTTGAAACCTTAGGAACCATTGAAAAACGAAATTTCCGTAAAAAATATACCAGAACTGAAAATTGCGAATTTTCTAATTACAACTTTGCAAATTTTCTGAGATTCAATCTTTTTAATATTTTAGATTTCGACAGAAACAATTTACTTACACATCTTTGTTTTTCTGAACTTTTGATTTTGAGAGAAAAAAAAGGTTCGCGGATTATCTTTCGAGCCATTGAAGCACCACAAAAAAATACAAATTTTCAAAATATATTGAAAGAACAAACACCATTTCAACATTTGTTGAAATTTTTAAAATAAATTTTAATCTCATTTCAAATTTTTTTCCTCCAATTTTTTCACTTTCTCTCTTACATTTTACGGTCTTTTTCCATTAATTTACGTTTTTTCGACGCTTTCTCTTTCCTTTCAATCCTATACTTTTTTCTTTAATTAGAACCTCTTCTGGTTTGAATCTTTCTTTCTTTTGTCAAGGCTCCCTAATTCTCTTTCTTCTACAGTTTAACCAAATGGGTTTTATAGTGACATACTAACCTAAATCTCAGTAATTGTAAAAATCAATAACAAGACACTATATGTGCGGGAACAGTTTAAAAAGCTATTCAATTAAAAAAATAAATTTCTAGCAATCCTTGTCAGCAAGTGAATACGACATTTCATAAATTCTTTCGATTTCTCCGAAGTTCTGGGTTGAACTGTATCATACCCACTAATATCTCCTCCCTTAATCTATTCTTTAGCTGTTTTCTAATTCCAATTTTCTCATCATTAAATCATTTAATTTCTTTATTTCTAAAATCCTAAATTTTCCTCTCGACCAAAAAAATAATTGTCCACATAAAAATCTTTAACACGAAACCTCCGCAGGGGCGGATACAAGGGGGGGGGCTGGGGGACATTCGCCCCCCCCCCCTGAGATTTTGAGGCAAAAAATGTTCCAAATTTGATAAATTTTATTGTTAACGATAAATTTAGAATTAGAAATTTGTAAGAAACTAGACTTAAGTTATAATATTGTTCATAACTAGTAATGTTCCTTAATCAATACTCATTTATCAAAATTGTATTATTGTTCCTAATTTTCATGCACTTAAGTATAACTAGTAATTTCTTTTTGTTCTTAAATTGCTAATGTTCCTATTATTGTTCCTGTTCCTGTGTCCAACCCACCTTAAATCCCTGTCCTAATCCTATATTTTTGTTCCTAATTCCTGAACAATCTGTTTATTGTTCCTAAATCCCTGTCCTAATCCTATATTTTTGTTCCTAATTCCTGAACAATCTGTTTATTGTTCCTAAATCCCTGTCCTAATCCTTTTTATTGTTCCTACTTTCTGAACAATCTTTTAATTGTTCCTAAATTCCTGTTCTAATCCTTTAATTTTGTTCCTAAAACTTAAAAATCTAGTTTTTTAGTCTCTAGTCATTAATTTTGACTCTTTTTGAGTTTTTAAGTCAAAAAAAAAATGTTCGCCTGCGGCACGATTTTTTGTTCCTAATTATTCATTTTTTTGTTCCTAAAAAATCTTGCCCTCCCCCTCACTTAAATCCTGTATCCGCCCCTGAACCTCCGTGCACGTATTCCTTTACCTGTTCCTCAGTAACAACATTAAGCTGCTCCAGCGTCAAAGGATGTTCTGGATCGTTAATATCTCTGATAAGATCGAATATCTCTCTTGTATCGAACGGATCAATCACGGAATCGTCCAGATCTGTATCTGTTAATCCGCGCTGTTCCGACACCTCATAGGTTCGAGGATTTACATTATCCAAATTATCGGAATTCATTTTTCTGTAAAAATTATAAATCGTGTGAAAAAAATAGGTATTTTTTAATCAGTAGTGAATATTTACATCTATATAGCGACAGAGATTTTAATAACGCAGAAAAATCTGATTATTCAATATTATGGCAAGTTACAATAAATGTAGCAACAAAAGACACGGGTTATTAAGAGGTAGAGTTAATTTTTCTTTACGATTTGTGTTAAACATAAAAAAATATAAACTTTGTTAAATAAATACTCTTCTAAAACTTGTAAACAAATATCTGCAATTGCTTGGCAAATAAATGGTGCAAGAAAGGTATTATGCAGAATTACTTTGTGCGTATTTTCTGTGGAAGAAATGCAACAAGTTAAAAATAAATGCATACGAGTCTAAGTATCAACATTGAATTAATTAAAGGGGTAGATAGAGATGTCCTATTTGATGTAAGGGGGGGGGGGGTTCCTGCCTTCATTTTTGGTTCAAATCTTCAATTTCTTGGCTGCAGGACTAATTTGTGATCGAATTTCCTAAAATCAAATCAAATTGAATTTTAATGACCTCGTATGAAAAATAATGAACTCAACAAACAGAAAATTTTCAACAATGGCTTTATGCTTTTCAAACGAAAGCTAGGAACCCAGGGAATACAGTAGCCGCAACGAGTCAAGTGTTTGACCATCTAATGACCTTTAACGACCTCTAAAGAACTGAAATGACCTCCATAAAGAAAATGTTTTAACTATGGCTTTATACAATCAAACTGAAGCTAGGAACCAAGGGAATACAGTGGCAGCAACCAATCCAGTGTTTGACCTTATAATGACCCCTAACGACCTTTCATGATCCCAAATTGAAAAAACTTTAACCAATAACCATGGTATGTATATCAAACGGAAACTAGAACCCAAGGGAATACAGTGGCAGCAACCAATCCTGTGTTTGACCTTATAATGACCCCTAACGACCTTTCATGATCCCAAATTGAAAAAACTTTAACCAATAATCATGGTATGTATATCAAACGGAAACTAGAACCCAAGGGAATACAGTGGCAGCAACCAATCCAGTGTTTGACCTTATAATGACCCCTAACGACCTTTAATGATCGTAAGGGGTCCTCCACCAAGCAAATCCTCTCACTGTTTGACAGTGAGTGGACTCCCAACCTTGCTGTGAATACATTAAATCTCCTAGAAGTAAAATATTTTAAAAATATAAAATGAATCTCAAGGGGGGGGGGAAGTATTTCTTAACCCTATTCATTTAACAACGCCCACCTTCTTCTTTCCTTGATGCTACTATATGTCAACATCAAATAGGACATCTCCACCTTCCCGTTTAAGGTATAATTTCTTGAATGTACAAGAGTATAATTTTACAATGATTGAATGTTTAATTATAAAATACTTATTTTTCTATTTATACAACAGTAAATACTTTATACAGCGGGAAAATATGTAAATTACAAACGCAACAGGTTTAAATAACAAACATCATCCATGATGCATAAAGAGAGTTAAAATCGAACATTTTTGTTCCTAAAAATTCATTTTTTTCCCTAAAATTTTTTATTTATTTATTTTACTCAAATATTTATTTATTTATTTTCCCCTAATTTTACGAAAAAACCTTCTTCACTCCTCGCAAACACACATTATTTCTGAGAGGTAAAAATTATTTTAAAAGGGAAGGGGAAAATGACTTTTCAAAAAAATATACACCATTGAGTTTGCCCCTTGTGTTCCAGATCATATTGGATCATTTCCAAACTTCAGCGCCAAAACATGCATAGAATACAATTACAATACTGTACTATTCACATAAAATCCTATTTAACTCTTTAAAATGTTCACAAGGATTTAACAATTAAATCTTTCTGAAGTTTCTCCAAATTTCAAATTTACATCTGTAAAATTTGTAGAATCCAATAATACTATGAGAGAAAGCCTGTAGGGCGATCAGGCAAAATAAATTTAGACGGTTAAAAGTAGGCTGGATTTCTGTTTTATTTGATTTGATAGAACTATAGCAAAACTTCTTTTAAAAAAATGTTATCCTGGTTCCCGCTGTATATAATGAATAATGATATACTAACATATTAAGAATTCATATAACACAATGTATAATTAGAATCAGCTTCTTCTTCTAACTCAATTCATCCTTGTTTGCCATCCAACCTTCAACCAGTTATCTTTCACTACTGACTCACAATGTTTCGAAATTGTAAACTTAACTGAAGCTTTAAGTTTTTAATGTTTCCAAAACTGCTGATGGCGTTGAAAATGTGATGCTGTAGATGCTGACAATGCTGTAGAATTCTGATTTAGATTCATTTGATGCAGTTCATACTGTTGGTTCTGTTTTCAAACAAATGCTGCTGATAATCTGGATACTGTTGTTGTTGTTGAGGAAGTTGTCAATACTGTTCTTCATTTTAATGCTTTATTTCTGACTTAATTTGTGTATCCACTTGAGGCTGAAAGGTAAAGATGCAGTCAACGCAGTTGATTCTGTTACATATTAAGGTTGTTGATGAGTAGATGCAGTCGGCAAAGTTGATACAGTTCAGGTTGTTGAGGATAAAATAACATTGACGCGGTTGATTCTGTTAAGGTTGTTGATAAGTATATGCAGTGAATGCATGGAAGTGATTCTGTTCAGGTTGATAACATTGACGCGGTTGATTCTGTTAAGGTTGTTGATGAGTAGATGCAGTCGGCGAAGTTGATTCCGTTCAGGTTGTTGAGGATAAGATAACATTGACGTGGTTGATTCTGTTAAGGTTGTTGATAAGTAGATGCAGAGGATGCCTGTAAGTTGATGTACTTGATATTGATGATTCTGATACATTTTGCGGGATTTAAATGGGAAATAAAAAATACCGTATTGAAAACGATAATTAAGATGGAGATTCTAAAAGTAAAGCCCGAACTTTTCTGATTGGTTGAACAAAAAATATATTGGCAAATTTTAAAAATTCTAAACTTACACAACTTTAGAAATTTTCATTTAATTATAGAAACAGATCGTGCAAAATTTGTGATCTACAGCTTCAACAGTAGAAACCAATCAGATTTAACTAAGCCCGAGTCATACTTAAGCTTGAAACTAGGGCTTCACTAAGGAATAAAGGCTAAAGTAAGGTTTAAAATTTCAGCTCATGGACAAAAGAAAACACTTGATGAAATGGATGTAAAATTGAAGAAATTAAGACAAAAAGGAAACATGTAAAAAGAATAAACAACTAACGAGAAGAAAAAATTTAGTGTGAGAAACAAAACGAGGCAAAAGGAGGATGAAATGACAAGGAGAAATTATAACAGTTATAAAACGAAAACCTTTCAGATTTAACTCCAGTGCCTAGGTGTAGACAATTCTTCTCTCATGTTCCTAGTTAAAACTAATTTGTTCCGAAAAACTACAATAATTAATAATTCAAAAATTTTAATTAAAAAATAAAGTGAAAACCATCCAATTTTCGTTTTTATGTCCAAAGTGGATGTATTATAAAAATTAATTGTGTTTAAAAAATAATTCAAAATCCATTAAATCAATGCAGAAATGGTGTTTTACCGCACGATATTTATAACACAGTTTGTATTAATGTACAACTATTGAGAACATGTAAAACTAAGGATTGTTTACTGGACTCTAAAAATATTAAGATTCATAAAAAAAATGATATTTCAAAATTTATATTTTATGTTTGTAGAAGTTCAAGATTACCTTGACAGTTGCAGTGGCTATCTTTGTCCCCTTGCATATCGTTGTGCTGGCGGAGCACGAGAATATTTTTATATTTACGTAGAAGATTTTCCGCTCCTTGTGAACATTGTAAAACCCTTCCTCGATATGTAACCAGTTTTTCAGTTCGGACTTCTCAATACAAACCTTAACATTCAAAACTTAAAAAAAGTATTTAACAAAATCAAATTTAAATTTAAATTTAGCATCTTGAAATGGTCTTTAAAAGAATCGTCTTGATTACCGCTGAATATCACAAATTTTTCCATTAATCGGTTTTTTAAAAACTGTTTGATTTAGGACTAAAAAACTCGAGTTTTTCTAATAGGAGACTCTGAGAAATATATTTTATCCCAAGGAATTAACCAACAATGGTGTGATTAGATATTTAGTAATAATCCTACACGAATATTTAATGGGTACAGAAAAAAACTTTGTTAAAGAAAGATGGGGTAAGATTTTATTTCATGAATATAACCAACTAAATGTATACCTTTTTGTTTCTCATCGAGTGAAGATGTTCTGGAGATCCAATAAGTCGTCCTTTGACTATCTTTCCGCTGTCTTTAACCTCTATGTTCTCCATTAGCTTAACATCAAACCTTAAGGGTTTAGAGGGAACTTCATATTCTTCTTCAAATGATTCATCTTGATAACCTGCAGTGGTTTCAGGCATGTAAGGGGGTTCATTGTGGTAACGGTTTCCCTCAAAGGTTCCTCTGTCATGAAAATACTTACATGCATCTTGTCTGGCGCAACCTCTCCCAGTGTTAGGATCAAAATACCTGCATCGAGGCTTGTTCTGAGACTGGAAACTTTCCTCCGGATAGTTAATAGCATCAGCTTTTGAATTATACAAATTATTTATGTCAGCTTGCTCGTAGTTTTCAACATTATCAGGGTACAAACGGAACTGAACTGATCTATCTGCAGAATCTGGAGGGTGTAAATCAACATCCTCATCTTGATCTACAACTGTATACACTTCATTATTAACGATCAAAGAGGAATTTGAGCCGTGACACCTTCTCTTGATATTAACACTTTCAAGGTCCTGGTCTGCTAAAGATTTTCTCTTGATGCTAATTATTTCTGTTGAGGATTCCTCATTTGGATGGCATTGTGGACAATTTTCCCTCAAAGATCTTATCTGAGCTTTAAATTGATTATTAGAGCAGATGAATTTTCCATTTCTATTCTTTTTTATGTCCAAATGCCTAGGAATATCATGATAATACCGACAAACCTTTCTACGGCATTTTCTGTAGGATAGAGCTGAACTGCAAATTCCTGGTGCCATAAGTATCTCTTTAATTAATAGGAGACAACCCTCAGTTTTAAAAATCTTAGATTTTTCTTCTTTCACAGATTTAAAGACTTCCGCTGTTGGATCTGGTTTAATTTGAGAACTTGAGCTCACTGGGGAAGTACTCTTTTCTTCACGCAAGGCCAAAACTATCAAATCATTGAGTTCTCGTAATATTTCATATTCCTCTTTATTTTTAATTTCTTTCTCAGTTTCGATGAAAAGACTGAATGCGCAGAGAGAAATCTTGCAATCATCTCCAAAACACTTCTGAGCTCTTGCAATGATCATTTCATTAGCTTTAACAGCACGAAAGTTGACCTCCTTTATTTTATCTACATTCAATCCAGGCAAATCTGCCTGTTTAAACAAAACCAACTCTCCCTCTGGGGTTGATAACAGTCCAATATTCTTCTTGCTGTATTTTATTATTCCCTTTCTTATCATCTGAACCTGCCTATTCATCTGCTCAGAATTAGTTTCAGACTTGAGCTCTTGCCCAGGATTAATTTCTGATTTGAGCTCTGGATTATCAGTCACAAGGCCTAAAACCACACTAGCGGAACCTTTGGAATTGTTTCTTTTATTGTTTTTAACAATAATTTTCACCTTCGTTCCAGTTTGAACATAATGGCTTTTACTGGAAAACTTGAGACAGTCTGTTGAAATATCCAGATTGGACAGTATTCCCTCAATTTTACAGACAACAGAAAACTTTGATCCTACAGACAAAATCTGAGTATTGTAACAGTTCGGGTAGAATTCCCATTTGCTCAATCTAAAATATTTACTGCTATTTTTTGTGTCGACCAAAATCAATTCAGATACGGCAATGTCTTTATCCTTTGCCCAATCTACAGGAAGGGTTAGTTTCCCATGATCCTCATTAACCACTTGAAAAGTTAAAGATCCAACATGCATCACCTTAAAAATGTGAAATGTTTCAAAGTTTGCATCCGGACTGATTGAACTTTGACATGTACTGGTTGAATGTCCATCCTTGTGGCACAAAATACAAAATTCTGGACAGTTTCTAACTCTATGCCCAAGCTTAGCACACTTGGTGCATTTTACACAATCTTTAGTTTTATGATCTTCAACTTGGCATATGAAACAAAAATTTTCTTTAACATAAACCTCCTCAGCCTCTTTTGCTTCTTTCTTCTTAATCCATTTCTCATTAGCCTCTTTCTCCTTGGCCTCTTTGTCCTTGGCCTCTTTCTCCCTGGCCTCTTTCTCCCTGGCCTCTTTCTCTCTGGCCTCTTTCTCCCTGGCCTCTTTCTCCTTGGCCTCTTTCTCCTTGGCCTCTTTGTCCTTGGCCTCTTTCTCCCTGGCCTCTTTCTCCCTGGCCTCTTTCTCCCTGGCCTCTTTCTCCCTGGCCTCTTTCTCCCTGGCCTCTTTCTCTCTGGCCTCTTTCTCCCTGGCCTCTTTCTCCTTGGCCTCTTTCTCCCTGGCTTCTTTCTCCTTGGCCTCTTTCTCCCTGGCCTCTTTCTCCTTGGCCTCTTTCTCCCTGGCCTCTTTTTGGCCTTATTCTCCCTGGCCTCATTCTCCCTGGCCTCATTCTCCCTGGCCTCATTCTCCCTGGCCTCTTCCGCCCTGGCATCTTTCAAATTCTTTGCTTTTTTCAGTTTGATATGATGAACCAAGATGTCACAAAACTTGGAATCAGGGATCATTTCAGAGAACAGGTCAAAAGTTTTAGAATCAAAATGTTTTGCTATAGTTTCAGCATTGAGGGGTTCCTTATCAGAGATTTCTTGAATAATGTGATCAAAGCTTGTGAATATTTCACTTAAGGGCATCACAAGAAGAATAAGTTTACTAAGTTCATTATCAGACAAATCTAAACTTTTATAGCTCTTGTAAACATTGCAAGCCGAGAAAAACCCTTCATATTCAGGATATTTCGTCAGTACCAAAAGCTTCAAGCCATTGCAATGAACTTTTTCAGTTCCATTCTCATTTTCATTTTTCTTGCTTAAATCTGTCTTCTTTTCTACAGGCCTGGTGTGATTAGTATTAATAGGAAAGCTTGATTTGCTACTGTTCTCAGCATCAGAATCATGTCTTAACATAGTAATATTTGTAGAATCTTCCATATGAACAACATTTTGTACATTGTTTTGTACTAGAACAGCAGAGATTGTTGGTTGGGGGCCTGGCTTTAACTCAGTGATATTGGTAGAATCTTCTATCTGAACAACATTTTGTTCAGTGTTCTGAACGGGAACAGCAGAAATTGTTGGTTGGGGGCCTGGCTTTATCTTGGTTTCCGAAACAGTTTTCTCATGTTCATGTTTTACCTCCTTCACTTTCAGAAATCTAGGAGATGCAACAGATGCTGGAGAACTTCCAGAATCTTCAATATCACAGTAAACAACCCCAAGTTCTGTGTGCTTAAAAATTGTCTGAGATTTCATT
Organism: Eurytemora carolleeae; assembly: GCF_000591075.1. Taxonomy (NCBI): domain Eukaryota; kingdom Metazoa; phylum Arthropoda; class Copepoda; order Calanoida; family Temoridae; genus Eurytemora; species Eurytemora carolleeae. The sequence goes on along the minus strand of NW_019396130.1, from coordinate 204,409 downwards.
GTGAGGTTTTTTACCAATAGATGAAGCCGTCCATAGCAAATCTCCAGGCTGCATGAGTCTTTTGTTAAGAAGAATTTCAGACCCTGCAAGTCCTTCATCTGAAAGGAGACAGAGATTTTCGGAACTAGTTTGAGCTCCTTGATAAAAGCGTAGATCTCTTGATCAGATTTGGGTTCTAGATTTATCAAAGAAAAATTCAAAATATTATACTTAGTTGATTTAGGTACTTCACACTCAGTTTCCAGTTCACTGCTGTCGATAATTCTAGGAATAAGGGATTGCATTGGTTTATTGAAACACTGTGTGGTATCAAGAGAAGAACCTACTTCAGAGTAATCATAATCTAAATATGTAGGAATACATAGTGGAGTCAGGGCTTCATAAACCCTCAAGATCTTTTCATCCTTTTTCAGAAATATACTTGTTTTGGTCTCATTTCTCAACTCGATAGATATTTCTTTCCCAATGAGTGAAACATTCTTGACACTGCAAGCTTTAATCAAGGATTCGGATACTCTTAGATCCCTTGAATTAGGTAAAGTGCTAGTGAGTTTGACTGAGGTATTAACGCCTGGATGAATATACAGATTGTGCTGGAGTTTACAAAAACTATATTTCACCCCAGACAGAAACAGTTTGCTGGATGTGTTGGAGAAACCTTTAATTTTGTCACACTCCCTGCCATTCACCAGTTTATTCACACATGTTTGGAGAGTTAATGCTGCTTGAAGCGCAGAATCCTTCGCAGGCTCAACTTTCAAGAAATGACAAATATCAACAAACCTTGGAATATCTAGGATATTTTCCTCGGGATAAGTTTTCTGCAAAATGTTAAACAGATCAGAGTAGTTTCTGAAAATGTTGAAAAACTCGACCGATTTGCTATGCTTCTTTAGAGCTTGCAATAGAACAGTCAACGTTACAGAGCTAGAAAATGTAACCAGCGTGGTTTTAAAACTAGATTGCTCAGTAGACTCTTTGCAGAATTGTAGAAACTGTTCAATAACCTCTAGCTCAATTAGAGCAGGAACAAGGTTTCCTGTTACAGAATCCTTAAAACTCAACCCTGATTCTGTCGGGATCAGTTTCAGAAGAGATATTTGTTTTTTCGTGATTTCATCCCTGAACGGATTGCATGCAGAGAAAAAAGTTTTTCTGGTATTGTTAGGTAGAACAATAATACAACCTATCTGAGAAATAACATCTCTTGACTCATGTTTAACAAACTCCAGAGATAGATAACAAATATTTTGAAGAGAGGTGCAGAGATCAATGCTTCCACCAGGTACTAAGGTAGGGGCTCGGATTGATTTTTTAATAATCTCGTCAAACTTATATTTCTTAACAAAATTCTCCGCAACATAATGTGAAAATTTTGAACGATTTTGTGCTCCGTCTAGAGGAATCTTGATATCAGAGGTGTTCTCTAATTCTTCTAGAGAAATAATTCTAGCATCATTCTTGAGATAATCATGGTTCTTGCTAAATCCAACCCAATTGAAAAACACCGAGGCCTGGTGCCAAGATTCGAAAACAAAAATACAATGGTCGAAAAGGCCTTTTTCTTTCAAATTCTTAATTAACAATTTGTTTACTGTCTCCAAGTAGGTTTCCAGCACTGCATTGCATATCTTTTCATTGTTATATTTATTAAGATCACTATCCAGCTGAAGGAGTAAAGATTTCTTTTTCTGATCCTTTAGTATAGATAAGGGTGGCACGGGAAGATGAAAGTTCACCCCTCGGGAGTAAAATGAGATTGAAATCGGAGATTCTCCCAATCCTTCAGTTACTGAGCTGGCAGATATGATATCCAACCCTACACCAACCAGAAGATATTGCTTTCTATCAATAGATTGGTAGAGAAGAACTGAATCGTTTATAACGGCTTGTTCTTGTTTTATGCTTGTTGATTTCAATACAGCAGTGGCCACCTTCAATTCAGAGATTTTTTCCATAACTGCCATTGATTCAACTTCATGAGTGTTTTCTATGACAATTTTTTCTTCATTTGTAACCTTATATGGTGTGCAGAATTTACTCAAATTTTCAACTAAACTTGTCTTTGCTTTCTTATCTCTAGCAAACCTAGAGGTCATGGTAATTTCTACGAGACGAAAAATACCACTTTCTTCTAAATTAGAAATTTCATTTTCTATTGGAATCATGGTAAGGTTTGGTCTCACAAGATGGATATTGTTTGTTACAGCTACTCCTACTTCTGTTGATCCTGTTGATTCAGATTCAGAACTCTTGATATTTGTTAGGTCATTTCCCCAGCGCAACTTCCCCAAAACAATTTCCACAACAGCAATTTCCCCATGCAGAAAAATTCTTAATTTTCCCAACATCAATTTTCCCCATGCAGTAAAACTATAAAATGAAATATCTATTTGAATATATTAACTTTTAGCAAACTAAAAAATCGTAGATCTATAACCGAATTCTCAAAATCTGGCCAAACATTATCTCTCACATTATTTGGGGATAGGTTAGGTTTAGACAATTTCTGGGCCGAGCGCTGCAGCTAAATAGGGCTAGGGGGCGAGCACGGTGACCTCTAAAATGTTGGATCACATGCTCTCTCACATTTTTTTGGGTTAGGTTAGATCAAGAAAATTTCTGGGCCGAGCGCTGCGGCCAGGATGGGCTAGGGGGCCGAGCGCTTTAGTCGAATAAATGATGAATAATATGCTGTCTCGCACATTATTTTGGGTTGGTAGGGTTCAGATTTCTTCTGGTCCGAGTGCTGCGGCTAGAACAAGCTATTATAGTTGCACAATTTTAATAAAATCGCTGAAAAAGAGATTAAGTGTGAAATAATCAGCTAAACTCAACATTCAACATTTAAGAGGCCGCAGCACTCGGCACCCTAGCCCATCCTTGCCGCAGCTTTTGGCAAGGATGGGCTAACCTAATTAATTATTTGAAAATTGCGCATTTATTCATTAAAATCATGTTAAAACGCAAATATTCAATATTTTAATGCATGGCGAAATTGTTGAGGGGGGGGGGGGAATTGCTGTTTTTACTGCATGGGGAAATTGTTGTTTGGGAAATTGGCTGTCGGGGAAATTGCTGTTGGGGAAGATGTCTAGGGGAAGTTGTGATTAGGGAGGTTACGATGGGGAAATAACCTAACACCTTTAAGGGCTTAGAAAGAAATTCCGTTGCTGCCTTTTCAAAATCCGGAGCTTGAACAAGCATATTTTTCTTTGATTTTTCATCCTTGGATATAGATCTGAGATTTCTAGATCTATTTCGTGATCTTGAGCGTGATCTTCTCCGACTTGTACTCTGGGCTGAGCTTCCATCTCTAGATCTTCTAGAACTAGAGTGTTGTCTAGAGGTTTGTCTGTTCAAAGAACGATTTTTGTCCCGAGATGGGCGTTCCTTTTCTTTGGAAGAGTTTCCAGATTGAACCTGTCGCGAACGCTTCTTTTCCGGACTATTATCTCTTTTTGACCCTGATTTAGACCTTGATCTGGATCTTTTCTGTTTCTCCTGAGACTTTCTTTCTTTCCCTGACCGAGTACGTCTGTCTATGCTCTCTCTACCCTGTCGATCATAAGTAGATCTCGGTCGTTTTTTCTCCGATCTATTGGTTTTATCTGGACCATAACTAGATCTAGTTTTATGCCGCTCATCATCTTTGAATGAGTCATTACTTCCTGCGTTCTTGTTTGATCTTGATTTGTTTCTCCCAGAATGAATTTCCTTATCGCAAAAATCATTTTCAATCCTGACTTGGATTGTTGGGACAACATTAACCCTTGGCTCTTCATTGTCAGTCCAAGCACTGTCTTGCTCAAAGCTCTCTCCAGGCTCAATTACATCTGGATTGTTCTCACACCACTTGTTTTTACCAATCAGACTTATATTAGCAATATCAGATATTCTGATTTGTCCTGGTTTTCTGGGACACACAACCATAGCATGTCCCTGCTCTCCACAGATAAAACATTTTAAATCTGGACACTCCCCGGACCTGTGCTGATCTGTTTGACAGAGTTGACAATCGTCCTCCCCCTCCTCTTCTGCAATCTCATTAAACCCCTCGGTTTCGGACTCCGTGGCCTCTCCCTCCTCCTTCTCTTCCGATTTATCATTTTCAGACAAACTTGATTGGATTGTATTATTGGATTCAGCCTCATTGTTTGATACTACTAGATCGGGATTAATGGATTGTTCTGTAGTTGATGTGGATTGATGACCTCCTCCAGCATTATACATAACCTCATTCATGGTTAGTTCGAAGTCCCGCCATTCCAGTTCTCCTCCGAACGACATTGGAACATTGGATGATTCTCGTTGCGAACGCCCACTAGCGCTGACAAAGCTGTCAGCAAGTCCCCGACATCACTAAATTAATATATTTTTTTTCCAATTAAAAAAAAACTGGATTCACATTGTTTTTGCAAACACTTAAAAAAAAGGTTTGCAGGGTTCATATTTTAGATTTTAAAAATATCAAAATGTAGTTAACTAATTTTTTTAAAATTTGGAATAAAAAAAATTTTGTGTTGGTAAAATTTGATTTTTTCTTCAGAAAAAAAAACCTTAGCAAATCTTACAAAGGTGGCAAAATCCAATTTATATTACAAGGCTTTCAGACCGCTTCGCCCCAATCACTTATTTTAATTGTATACATTGTGAAACAATAAAAAACAATCGCGGATTTTATCAAAAAAAAATTGTGGATTTTCAAAATTTAATGCCAATAAAATTTTGTTGGAGGCAAACTTTTGATAACTCTTAACCCTTCCCTGGGGGCATGTGAATGCCCGTAAAAAATTCGGGCCCGATCGTTTCAGCCGTTTCCACGTTTATTGGATACAAGCGGACAGACAAACAAATCATATATCAAAAGTGGCCGGGGGGTGTTATAGGCTAAAAAAATTTAATTTTTTTCGAAATTTTTTTTCTTCTTTTTTTCTTCTTTTTTTCTTTTAAATTTATTTTTACCGCGGGCAACGCCAGGCCCTTCAGCTAGTATGGAATAGAAGGAGGATTTTTATAAAGTACATACATCTCTTTATTTCATTACGTAAGATTTGGTGCGGATTTTAGCATTTAAATAACTAAATTTCACTATCTTTCAGGCAACTAAAAGGTTACCCTCAAAGGATGCGACTTCAGAGACGAATGTACGGAATTCACTTATTTCCTACAATTAAGGTTCCCCGCATTATTACTCTTCATTATTTCTGTCCAATATCATATAGAAGACCATTTCCAAATCATAAGACAAAATTTGGCATCTCATGCTTTGTGGGTAACCCTACACATGAACCCTGCAACAAAATTGTGTTGTTTTAACAAAGCTAATCCGGGTTTTTTGTTTCTTACCCCCGAAAAAAAATACCTGTCAAATTTTAAACTGTCAAATTTTATAAACTTAAAAGCTTGCACTTATTTTTAACTTATGAGCCTCAAATGAAAACTTCATTTTTTTCATCTTTAATAACTTAGCTAAAACCTATAATCAAGTCTTTATTTATTATTTATAAATTAAATATATTAATACTAAAATATTGCATTCTTTTTTAAAAAATTCTCTTAAAAATATCTGTCAAGTTCCCCCACCCCCCTCATTGAGGGAAAGGGGGGGGGGCTTTGACAGGCATTTTTAAATTGAATAAACGTTAACAAGTAGGTTTCCTGAAGATTTTAAAAAAATTCTAATAACTTGATTTATTTTTATTGGTTTATCCTGTCATAAAACAATTCAAATTTTAAAGTTAAATTTCTAAATTTGTAAATTTAATTTCCAAAATTTATCAATGACTAGAATTTTTTAACTAAATCTAGAGTGTATTTTAAAGAAATTGCAGTGAGGGGGGGGGGTTTCAGAAACCCCGGACAATATCTACGAAGTTTTCCCCCTTTTCGATACTTTTTATCAGTGCTTAGGATCCGGAACCGTTGGATCCGCAAGATATTGGCTTCCTGGATCCGCATCCAAGGTGTACAAAATATTAACCAAAAATTGCAAAAAAACTTTTTTACTCCTAAAACCCAAATCTGAACTTTTGAAAAAAAGAGAGATTATAAAAATTTCCTCGTTTCTGAATGGTTTATCAAGTTTCAGGATAAAAATAAGCGAAAAAGGTAAAAAAAGATTTAAAATTATTTTTTGTTAAAAAAATTCAGTAATCTTCAAAGAAATGACTGGATCCGTGTAAGATCTACGGATCTTTTCTTAAATCTTGATGTTCAGGTTGAATCCAGAAATCGTGATCTAAAGAAGCACATGAAGATCTACTCATCTAATTCTATACTTGTTCCTCCTGTATATACATATATAAATATTTAATCGAGCTTTACCGGAGATTTTACTTGAGTTTAACTAAAGTTTTACTTTAAATGTATTATTCTGGCCTAAAGTTTTATATCCTCGAGCTTAAGCTTTTTTATAACGTCTAGATTTATACTTTAAAAAAAGAAGCCTGAAACAAAATTATATTTAATGGTCTATGTATTTCAGACCACAATGGGGCTAGATAGCTGCCCTTATATCCTGTTTAGTACTCCAGGTTGTGCAATACTAGGTTTATAAAACATCTTATTTAAATGTAAATGTAAACACTGCCTATAACTTTCGAATTTAAGCTCTTTAAAACTTATGGATGTTATATAAAGTGAATCCAGATCATTCGTGTATTTCATCACCTGTCCTGAACTATGAACTAATGTATTAACAGGTGAAAATACATTCCTAGAAAATTTAGAACTTTTGAAGTTTATGCGAAACTAACTACTCCCTTATCTCTTAGATCAAGTTCTTCTCTGATATATCCTCGCCTCCTCTCGGAGAAGTATCCTCGCCTCCTCTCGGAGAAGTATCCTCGCCTCCTCTCGGAGAAGTGTCCTCGCCTCCTCTCGGAGAAGTATCCTCGCCTCCTCTCGGAGAAGTATCCTCGCCTCCTCTTGGAGAAGTATCCTCGCCTCCTCTCGGAGAAGTCCCGTCGGAAGCAACTATGTTTCTCTAAACCGGGACTGCTGCTTTCGAGCAGATAGAGGTGAAGATTGAATATGAACAGCTCTCAAGATGAGATCTAATGTTAACCTAATCTTATTTGGATCCCATAAATATCCTCGCCTCCTCTCGGAGAAGTCCCGTCGGAAGCGTCTACCTTGCTTCTCTAAACCGGGACTGCTGCTACTAAGCAGATGAAGGTGAAGATTAAATATGGAGCTGCTCTCAAGATGAGATCTAATGTCTAACTTAATCTTATTTAGATCTCATCATTGTCCTCGAGATTGAGATCTGATGTTTAACTCAACCTTATTCGGATCCAATCATCATCTTCACTACCTCCCTATTGGAGAAGTCCCGTCGGAAGCATCTCCTCTGCTTCTCTAAACCGGGACTGCTGCTATTAAGCAGATAAAAGGTATATAATCAAGTTTCGTGTGATCTTTGTGAACAATTAAAGACGAAAATGTGACTACCTCTAACACATGATAAGCATTCATATAAACTCATAATATTATTTCTAGTTATGTATAAGAGACAGCTGGTAACGATCATCCAACTCTTGAGCTATTAAATTCTCCGGCCTAATCAACCTTGTAAGTGTTACCTTAATTCATATAAATTTGTCGCAATTTATTCACATTTAGCACATTGTAAGTGTTATCTCAATACCTAATTGTTGTTACAACTTATTCACACTTAGCACACCTGGAGCAAATTTTAATGTAAACTTGGCTAAATTTATTCATTTAAATCATTCTAATACTAATTTATTATTTTATGCAACCCGTGACTGATGTATTGTTTTTCAGTTCTTGGGTCCTAGCTCTGTATCGCTGTACCAGAAATGAAGAATATAAGAGACTCATGTGTATTAAAGAGGTGCGCAATAGAGAATTGATGTTGCCCCATCATGTTATTAGCTGAACAATTCCTGTGGATCTAGGTATTGTTTCTAGGGAAAATGCTAAAATTCCCAAAGCGGGCACAATCCGGACCCGGACCCATTTTTTTCCAGTGCAGATCCAGGATCCGGATCCGCATCAAAGTAAATGGATCCTAAGCACTGATTTTTACCTGAATAAAAAACATTTCCTCCTAAAATTCTTTTATTTTCCCCATTCGTTCCTCATGTAAGGATGACCTAATTTCTCAAATAATTATCCAATAACTAACCTGCCGAGTTCGCAATTCAGATACTCTAGAACAGCATTTCTTAATTCATCACAGTTGAAAATATATCTGAAAATATTCAGTTTACAAGCTTTACATCAAACACGCTGGCTAAGCTATTATATGTCTGAGATCTGGGGTTTGAGTCAGTGAGAAATTGAGAATATCTCATAAAACATTTAACATGAAAAATGATAATTTAGTCGAATCCGTCGGTAAGAAAATACGAAAATAAGAAAACAAAAGCGGAAGAAAACGATAGTCAGATGAGAAATAAAAAATAAAGAAATGCTAAGGGTTTCTTCATTGAGCCGAGAGATTTCAACACAAATGATTGTATCCCAAGAAAATTGTTTTTTATTTCAAAGAAAAGAAATATAACTACTTACTAAAAGAGAAGAAGGTCTGAGCAAATCTTTTTTTTTTTAAATCTTTCAAAGATAGGTTTGAAATTGAAATGTACTAAGTTCGATATAAATAAAATGATATGTAATTGATTATATATAAGATTTGGTGACCTAAGAAAGGTCTTAAAGTATAAATTGCGCATAAATACCATATAATATTAAGACTCAAATTAAAAGTGTCTAAAGTGGATATCGAGCTCCAGCGATTGGAACAATGAGTATCCAAAACAAAAGTTCACAGCTCAGATAATTTAAATACGTTAAATTGAATAAGAAAATATATCACATAAATTTGAAGAATAAAATCTCATTATTTATTTTGAAGTATCTAATAGATCCTGAGTGAATAGTTGACGTAGAATGTTTTCTCTTTGAACTACAAATAATCTACTTTTGTCTAAACAGCATTTCTCGCAAAATGCATTAATTTTTAAAATTAAACAATCAAGATTCAGTTCAGCTATTTTCATAGCGTTTAACATGATCTGCATAATGCATATAATACTATCTAGAACTCTGTATTAAACAGGGTCCGAGCAGATCTAAGACCGGGGTTTCCTGGTCGATTTTCTGGTTGTCTTCTTCTCAGGAACTTTGAAATCTGGGTCTTCTCCCATCTCGTCTCCTGATAAAAAGAATATATACAGGGTGGCAAAAATGTACGTATTAAAAGGATCTTTTTAACCCTAAAATTGTACGGATTGTACCGTTTTTTTCAAATTGTACGGATTTTCAAAAAATATATCGTTAAAATGAAGTTAGTTTTACTTATTTTCTGCATTCTACAAAATATTAGGTTGATTGTTGTTTCAATTGACAATCAAAATTCATTCATAATTTCGAGAATATTGATTAATGCTGTATAATGAGTTTTCTCCTCTCAATCTCATCCTAATTTACTTGCTTCTCCTCTCATTTTTAATCCTAATTAACTTGTTTCTCCTCTCATTTTCATCCTAATTTACTTATTTCTCCTCTCATTTTCATCCTAATTTATTGGGTTCTCCTCTCATTCTCATCCTAATTTACTTGTTTCTCCTCTTATTGTCATCCTAATTTACTTGTTTCTCCTCTCAGTTTTATCCTAATTTACTTGTTTCTCCTCTCATTCCATCCTAATTTACTTGTTTCTCCTCTCATTTTCATCCTAATTTACTGGTTTCTCCTCTCATTCTCATCCTAATTTACTTGTTTCTCCACTTATTGTCATCCTAATTTACTTGTTTCTCCTCTCATTTACAAAGGACAATGAATGAAAATGACTGATCCTGTATTTTCCCTGTTTATTTTCAAAATTAATAATCAAGATATTTTGGACAATTTCACTTAGAATTAGGATTTTAGAAGATAATTTTTGTAATACATAGCGGATTCCAACAATGTAAAATGTTCCCTGTAATCTAGCCGTTATGAAGATTTTAAGCTACTTACACTTAATATGAATTATGTCAAGAATTGTAAGAAACCTTGGTGTTCAGATTAAGGTCAAGATTTGCATTTTAAAAATATTTTTCTCGTGCAATATAAATTATTGCTGTTAGAATATTAGCTAACCTGAGCTGTAAGTAAGGTCTAGAGATTCTTTTCTTGGTTTTCTTCCTTTCTTTTTCCCCTTTCCGTCATCCTTCTTCGTTCCTTTCTTTTCTTTGCCTCTTTGTTCTTCCCCTTCTGACTCAAGGTTGAAGTCAGATTCGGTGGTTCCGCTCGGCCCTATGCAAATGTAGTTTATTAATTACGGTATTTACATCCTTAAGGGGGACTTTCAAACCTTTATAATATATTTATTTGTAGTACAAGGATTAACAAACATCATTTGTGTTTTTGAATTTTAAAGAAATCCCCGAAAACTTAAAGAAAAATTCGCAAAAAATTATCATTTCTACCAGTTCAGCTTTAATTACTCACGATGGCAGAACTAACTACTGGCATCACAACCGGCCCCCAAACTCAGATAGAAGGTGAAGAAATAGATGTTCACGCCGCTAAGACAGATTTGGTAATGTCCGTGGTGACCGGGCCTCAGCATACTGAAGTTGGAAAACCTTCTCGAAGCGGAACCTGCAGGACTGTTCATCAAGAGGTGGTTGAAGATCCAGAAAGTCCAGGAACCAGGCAGATATCTAACATCTGTCTGCAGTCTGAGCTGGATCGTAAATCTTGTGTTTATGCTCAGTTTCCCGAAAGTGCTGATGTAGAACAGATTAAAAAATCTTTCTGCTCCACAGGAGCTGCTTGGGAAGATGAATCCTTCCCTGCATCGACATCATCCATCTACTCTGACGATGTTAGGCCGGAATACATACCGGAGGATATCACGTGGCTCAGACCAAGGGAGATTAACCCGGATGCCAAGCTGATTACTGATGGTACGACTAGGTTTGATATTAACCAGGGCAGGATTGGAAACTGCTGGTTTATCTCAGCTGTTGCAGGATTAACTTCCAACCAGGAACTGTTTGATCAGGTTTTTAATCCTGGGCAGGACCTTAACGACAACGGATCAATTTCATTCAGGTAAAGCGATAATTAATCAATTATTAAACCTATAAGTATCTTATAAAATTATTAAGGTTCTACATCGGAGGTGAGTGGAAAGATCTGGTAATTGATGATAGGCTTCCAACTTGGAAAGGAAAACTTCTATTTCTCCGGAGCAACGATCCCCAGGAGTTCTGGCCATCACTTATAGAGAAAGCATTTGCAAAGATTTGCGGTTGTTACAACGATTTGACTGGCGGAACCTTTGGAGAGGCGTCGTCTTACTTCGGAGGTTTGACTGAGAACTTCAATATCAGGGGGCCATACCTAGATGGGTTAGATCCTGTATATGTCAAGGAAAGGTTACTTGAAGCTGCATCATTGGGATCTTTATGTGGAGCAGCAGTTTATGATCTTGGCAGTGCAAACAGCAATAGTTACTCCAAGTGGGGTCTACCCTCTGGACATGAATATACATTGACAGGGTTTACTGATACCCAGATAAGAGTGAGAAACCCTTGGGGTGGAGATATTGAATGGGCTGGACAGAAGAGTGATGCTGATGGAGAGTTTTGGATGGATTGGTTGGATTTTATGACACATTTTCATCAGGTTCAGGTGGCTCATTATGATCTTAACGCTGCTTCAGGGTTTGATGAGAAGAATAAGAAAAGCTGGAAAGGGCAAAAGGCTCAAGGAGAGTGGACCGTAAAGACTGCAGGAGGTTGTCCAAACTTTCCTAGCTTCCGATACAATAAGCAGTATCAGCTAACAGTTGGATCTGAAACCAGTAGCAACGTTCACGTGTTGATAGCGTTGGATCAGATATCAGCGAAGAGGAAACAAAACGGTATGGAGAAGCATCCTGTAGGATTCATCGTCTACAAGAGTACACCAAAACAGAAACTAAGCAAGGAAACTCTGAAATCTAGGGCATGGGTAGCGGACAGCGGTCTATTCCGGTATGAGAAACAGATAGTTGGTCGTTATACTCTACCACCTGGTACCTATACCATAATTCCATGCACATTCTTCCCTGGACTCAAAGCAAAGTTTCTTCTCAGGGTTTTTCATTCACAGCAAGACACAAACCTAGTATCCTTGAATCCAGTTCTAGATAGCCAAGATCAAGATTCAGCTGAAGAGGATTCAAGCCTGGTTTCAAACTAAAACTTTTGTTCCATAAACTCAAAAAATTCGGATATATTAAGCATTAAAAATAGCAGTGATTTTATCCACCTAAACAGTCCCAGTTTAAAATACATATTAATAAAGTTTTAAAATTATGAATGTTCATTAATGAAAAAAATACAGTATTTGTAATTCCTTCATAATTACCTGGAATTTCATTATCTGATTGATCTATATCCATTGCAGCTGAAGTTGTAACAGTAGCTGTCACGCTTCTATCAGTCACGTCTTCAAACCGGCGAGTCTCGATCTAGAAATTGATGATTATTGTTTCACATATAAGTAAGAATAGTCATCAAAAATTGATTCTACAGTCTCTTGAAAATTGATCATCAATATCCGCAGTAATCTGAAAACTGACATATGAAGGCAGGAATTTACAATGTTTCTAAAAAACCTATGAATAGTTTTTCCCTATTATGTCTTAGTTTTTAATTAGTCATTCGCTTCTAGTAATCTGTCATCGAAACTACTGTGATAATCTCATATAAATTAAATATAGTTTACCGCTATGGTGTTAGTTTGTACAAGCTCTGCGATTACTACTGGAGCTCGCACTAAACCATCCATCAGCAGATTCCTCGCGTAACTAAACAATTATTAATTTATAACCAGGAGTCTCCATATTGGTAAGAAATATATACTTTTATTAAACTAGGTATAAAGGACACTATGAGTGGTAAACTTTGAACTGTTTTTTTACATGATATCTTTTTAAAACTATCACTCCATTCGATCTCATTGCATAATTTTAAATAAAACAATTGTTCAAGGCTAACTCCATTCTAATTCATCGATGTTAATAAATCTAAAAAAAAGTAACGTTTTGGAGTTTAGGGATCATTACAAGGAAGAATATTTTTGTCATTTACTATTCAAATGTAAATGCAGTTCATCATTACATTGTGTGGACTTGTTAGTGTTGATGACAAATTTGCACAAACATTTAAAACAAAACATGACGTTTTTGTTATAAAAAAACCTAATTTAAAGAGATCAGCAAAATTCGTCTGATGATCTCATCTCTTATTGACAAATCAAGAAGTTAAAAAAAATATAGCATCTAAAAATCTGAAATCTGGATCTATAATTTTACAGAACGGATCCAGAATCCAATAGCTCATCAAAATAAAATGGATAATGTGCATAGGATCCTTTCAATTTCATGAGGACCCGGATCCTGGATCCGCTCTGAACAAAATGGATCCTGATCCGAAAACCCAGTTCCTACAAATTACTGGATTTTTTAACAAATGTAAAACGTCCAATTTTTCTCTTTTTTTTACACTTGTATTTTTTGTGCAGAAATGAACCTTTCAGAGATTATTAAGTTTTTGAAGTTTTTATTAATCTCTCTCCGTTGAAATTTGTGTTTTGAGAACAAAAAGTTTGTTTTGGCTGATATCTTTACTCAGTTGATCCAAATATTTTAACGGAGCCGGATCCAGATTGAGAAATTCAAATTGTTGCGGATCCAAAGAATCCATATTCACTGCCTTCAAAACGAGAATGATACCTGATCCCACGTCCTCCTAGCTGCATGAATGTATCATATCCTCTAGATTTAGCTTGCTCAATCATTAGATCTATCTCTTGTTCTCTGTTCATCAAGGCAGGATGAACAAACTTCTTGTACAGAAGAGATGAACCTTGAAAAAAAAATCATATTTGTAATCTATCAGAAGACATGAATTCAGATTCAGGAACAGGAAGATATATTTCAAGAATTAACCCCCCGGCATTAGGATTATAGAAGTATATTCTAAACTTAAGTATTTAGTATGAAAATGACACATTGATTAAAATCTTTAAATTATAAAGACGATAATCCAAATTTCAGGTCCCAATTTTTTAATAAAAAATATTTCTGTAAATAAAAGATAAAATTAAGAGAATTTTACTTTGCCAAAGGTTCCCAAGACCAATTTTGACTAAAAAACATCCAGAGCGCAGAACGGGATGTTTTCTGGATAAAATTGGTCGAGGGAACCCGTGGTCAAGTAAAATCTTTAATTTCCCGAATAAGTAGTTGTCAAGGAAGAGAAAAAATAAAAACTATACCAAAAGAAAAAATAAATGTCCCTTATTTTTAATCTTGATTCACTGGATATTCGTAATTATTGAATATAATATACTCTGTATATTAATGTGACAAAAAATCGGAAATTTTCTTATATACTCCGCCAGGAGTCCTGAAAATAATCCTAACATAAACATAAACACAGTATTACCGTCTTCTGAGATGAAAATGCGCGAATATTTTTCCGAAAACTTCGCAGAGCAGGTGGTTATTTACATAACTGTTCCAAGGAACGTTAAGTGAACTAACCTCCCTCTGTTGGGGGAATCATAGGTCGGTAATTTTGGTAAGAAGGCGGTAAAAAATTTTACCGACAGGGAACCCTTATAAATCTGACAAATAACTCCTTCAATAAAGGGTCCCTTGAAACTACGTTGACGTCCCTTTAAGAGTAATAATATGAAATAACAATGCAAGGAACAAACATAATTCATGTTTACCATTAGTAGCAGGAGCAAGTAACCAGATCAGAGTACATATCTTGAGCTCGTAGTAGAACGGAAACCAGAAAGATAACAGCAAGTCAGAGAAGATCTCCGCGGTCGTAAACAACGCAAACACGATCCAGTACATCATCCAGCGGACGTACCTAATCATTGTTTAAAGATCAGTTATAACAAAAATTTCGGGTTACTTGGTTACATTTTTGCTACATGTTCCCCGCTTTAGCGATGAAACCCTTTTATCTAAGAGTTCAGATTCGCTTGACTAAAACATTTCTTACGTATTTTTAGGGTTTAAAATTGATTTTAAAAAGGGGGAATTATTTCATCAATATCCCCCCCCCCCCCTTTATCATAAAGTAATTGTCATGTCTAGATCTAAAATCGAAGCCAAACTGAATTGTTCTAGTTTAAAAAACTAGATTTAAAAACTTCCTTCGCAAAAATTAGTTCCAAAATACTTACTCCTTCACGTTCTTGGTACGGACGGCCTTGTAGCTAGCATAAGCAGGATAAAGAGTCCCTAAGATAAATTTAAATAAAAAACAATTTTACAGCATATTGATCGCAATTTAAGTGATGTGCACACAGAGATGATTTTACCAGGATGATCAGTGAAATACTTCAACGGTCATCCGTTTTGATCAGAATTTGCCTCCTAAACATAAAGGTTCCCACTGAATTACGATTCTTTAAGCTACTTTCCTTCTCGTAATGAGTAGCGCCAAACCTTATTTACCTAACGTTGAATATAGCTTTATCATCCTTACTATGTGATATGTTAAAAAATATTGTCCAAATCAGTCTTCACACAAAATAACCTAAGTTAAATGTGAATTCCATGTAGAGAACATTGCCCATTGCGTTCATAAAAAAGCAAAACTAACAGCTGCTAAATTAAACGGACTTTGAACCTGAATCAAGAATTAATTAAGAGATTTGGTTGGTTAATTTCCTATTTATTATTTATAAATTAAATATATTAATACTAAAATATTGCATTCTTTTTTAAAAAATTCTCTTAAAAATATCTGTCAAGTTCCCCCACCCCCCTCATTGAGGGAANAGCCTGTCCTAGCCACAGCACTGGACCCCCTAGCCTATCCTTAAATTCCTTAAAATACAGACAGTCCTGTTTTAGATGATCTACAGATCCTTACCTAAAGTTAGGCTGACCACCCTACTCAGCAGAGCATAGATCATATTACTCTGAAAATATTTATCAACTTATACTCTGAAAATAACCACGACAAATGCTGGGGAAAGTTGTTATGACTTAAAAATTCAGTGAACTGAGATTGTCTCGGTGCGCGTTGAAAGCAACAACATTGAGTCTTGAACTGTTGCGCAAATGCCGAGGAGTATTCTGAATTACAATCATTCTTCTAGTCTGATTTTCAGAAAGTCTTGGAGTAAGGTTTGGATTCATTACTGTATCAGAGACAACAGTTATCCAGGATCCAGGACGTATCAATTCAGCACTTTCATGCCCTATTCAATCCTTAACCTGGAGCAGAATGGATCCACATGTAGAACTTCGAGAACTGTTAATATCGAACTATGAAGATTATGGTGGAAGATTAGGTTTAAATATCCCTTGGGATTTAAATCTTCCAGTCTTCCCATGTACAAATTCATCATGCATTCTAGAATACAGAGAACGCAGGTTGTTTTTTTATCTATACGTGAGTAATAATCATACAGTACAGTGATAACCATAAAACTCTGGAATAGGTTAAGTTAATTTTTAAACTTGCAAGTTCTGACTTTAAACAAGCCAATAAAAATAAGGCACAGCAGTCAGCAATAGTGTAGTGTGAACGGGCCCATCTACCTAAGCAAGTGATTTAATAACTTACTAGTAAAGGTATCTGCTTTGAAACATCAAAACTTCAGTACTGCTTTGTTGTCGTCTACCTATTCTACAATTTTCTGGTTATCACTGTACACAGATTTCTCTTAATACCACAAGATATATTTTATTTATTCTACAGAATATTATACCCACACAGGATGAAACGTTAATGACTGTATAAATATAATGATCTTCGAAGGTTGAATTGGACTATTCGCCTACGTTTTTAAACAATCTGGGTATAGATACAAGAATAAACAAGTATGCAGCTCAGAGATGCAGCTGCAGAATACAAGGAGTAAGAAAATGGGCTAAATAAATTCAGAGTACAGTCGTCTTTTAAATCTCATTCTTTGTGGGTAACCCTGTATATCAGGGGCGTTTTCAGAAATTTATCCTTGAGGATATGCAACATTTTAAGTTCCAGTGGGGGGGGGGGTGTCTAAGCGTACGTTGAGGACTGAATTGCCCCTGGAACCTGGAAATTGGAAATGATAGTTTTCACCTGTTAATAATTGAACCGTGTAGACTAAGTTAAACCACTTCCTTTAGCTTGACCCGGGGCACAAGAAAAGTTATTCAACTTAGTATACACGCGCGGTTGAACTTTGTCTCGCTATTCATTAAATCTGGTCTCAGGAATCTGATGAAACGTGAAGCTTCTGAAGAGAAGGAAGAAGAAGTACCTCAGCTGAATAATGACGGACCTGCAGTTCTCTACCTACCCCTGGGAGGAGGGGGAGGGGGAGGATGTCCATCTCTAGCAGAATCAGCTGTGGTGGGAGTTAGTCAAATGGTTTTCTTATGGACAGGTTTATTCTCCTTAATGGGATTGTCCACTTTTTAAAAGAGATACTCTCGGAAGAGTCCTAAAAAATTGAGTCTTTGCGACAAACTCATTTTCGAATCCCTTTATCTTTGCAACCTCAAGGTGTAAACCTTTGATATTTCTAAATAAATTTATTTGAACCAACATAATTTATAGTTTGAAATACCTAATGTCCACGAATTTTGGTTGCAAAGATATAGAGATGAGGAAATATGAGTTTGAGGCAAGAAACACTTCCGTTAAGCAATTTTCTCTCTAGTCTTTCTAGCTGTAGATATCCACGAGAGTCGAGACGCTTTCTAGAAATTGTTTAAATTTTTCTATATGTAGGATAACTCACAAAGGATGAGACTTCAGACATAACTATTAAGATTTTTATATTTCTCAAATTCATGATTTTCTTTACGAGACATACATTTCGGTATCTTGTTTGCAAGATGTTAACAGTGAGTTGTCAACCAACTCTTAATTCTTTGGGGGTACTGCAGTACATAGCTTGTATAAAAAAATTTGGACACAACATTAAATATGAAAAATTTATTTTTTGGCAGCGTTAAACGATTCAAATTTTTCAAAGACACCTAAATAGTTTTACGATTTTGCCAACATTACCTTTCATGAGTTCTCTGTTATCAACATTCTTGTTCTAGTGATGTCCGTGTTTAATGTTGTCGCAAATGTTGTTGCGAATATCAATAACAACCAGAACAACAACAATAACAACAACAACAACCTACAAATTAATAAAATATCAACACAGAACACACAGGTAAAATGTCCATATAAAAAAAAACATTTTTATGATTGATTTTACTATTAAATAGCTTCAAATTCAAGAACCTTTGAATATTCAAGTTTGTATAAAAACGTGTGTTGCAGTTTCTTGGAATTTAATAGTATATAAACAAGTTACGTTTTTTCTGTCAGACTATGCTTTAGGAGCTGTAGATACAATTTCCAGTGCCCGGCGTTTTTATCAATAAAATAAAAATAACTTTTCTTTTCAAATTTTGATTTCTTACAAGCTTTTTTTTTAATTACAAGTAAATAACGAGAAGCTGTTAATTGACAGCTTCTCTTTGTTCCATGCTTATGTGTACCCCTGCTGTTTGAAAGCTTGCATAGGAATACAAATTTGAAAACGGAAGTCGTCTTCATTGTATTAATATATAATGTTAATTTTTTAAGCTTCGTAGATTCTTTATAGATAAGTGCAAACACGAACAACGCAAACACAATAACGATCATGTTGCCGCCTCCCATCCCTGTTCTAGCCGGAGGTCGAAGGTTGGATGCACAACGGAGACTTAAAAGGTAAAGGTTGTAACGAAACGGCTAATCTTGGTGGCGCTAAATGAATCTTTCTATAAATTAAATGAGTTGGATCTCATTTTTAACCGAATTGAAATAATTTTTAACATTAAGAGATGGATCGTTAAGAGAGCTAAGACGAATAATTGATTTAAATAATTGAACATGTCAGTCCATCGAACAATCTGAAATAATGTAAAGAAAAGAAGACAAACCAATATTTGAAATTAAATTTTATTTAAATAAAGGTCGAACCCGTTGTAAAGGAGTTTAACGCCTGAAATTGTACAAATAGTTAGCTGATTTTTTAAGGTTTGTAGAACGAGAAAGGAAACTTGAAGAACGAAAGAAAGGAATATATTCCAAGGATCTGAACTTTCTACCAACAGCATCGAATATCTTCAAGTAAGTTAGATACAGTCGTTGGCGTATCTATTAATAAAATAATGACCAGTTTCTATTTTAATTTTGATTTCTACCAAGGTTTCAAACAGCAGAAACACTTTAACATTAAATCATTATGCTTATTAGTGATTATATCATTGTATGGATGTAATCGCCGACCAACGTATGTTTTCCACATATTTCAATAATTGGATTATTAAAACCATGGCATTGATTGATTAAAAGACAATAATCAAATTCAAGTTATGGGTGTGGATTTTTTTAACCATCATTAATAGTTATTTGGTGCTTAAAAATATTAAAAGTTAATCACAACAATTTTATTTAGACAATGAAGTTAAATCTTTTATAAAAAATGATATTATATTTTAATCATTTTGAATTTAATAGATAGAGAAATATCTAACAAAGAATAACGTACTTTCTTGCTTGCTGATAATAGGTCTGTACTGGACAGTGATGGTCTAATATCTACGGAATGTTTAGGACGTCATCTTTGCCATTTATCTAAAGGTTAATTTTAAAGATTTTTTCAAGCAATTATCCAATATCCGAGCTTTGGACTTTCAATATGATGACAGTAGAGTTTAAAATTAAAGGCTTCGATCAAGGGATACCGTTGTGGTTAGGGATGCACGCATGCTCATCTATTAATGGAGGTTATTAATCCTTAAAATACCATCTCCTGAATTTTTACATTTTTCTAGACGAGACTGAACAGCTTGATTTCAAACAATCCGTTGCACTGAAGACAATGACATTTGCATTAATGTGGATGAAGCTCGAGGTAAAACAAAAAAAACATTTAAAAATATCTTTTCGTAATTACCTACCTTTCAGGATCGGAGCCAGTCCTTCGTTGAGTTCCTGGACAATATGGTGTTAGGAAACCTAGACCAAGATCTAGACTGCGATCTTATTTTCTATACTTGCTGACTTAACACACTCAAGTCAGGGGACTTCAGTCAGAGATTAGCATGACAATTGATATTTAAAATTAATTGTAGAATTTGTTTGTACCTCTTACACCTAAGAGAAGCAAACGTATTGAATTAAGAAACACAAATTACCCCTGGTACCCTGGTATTAGCTAAATTTGCCTTTTCTTTGCTTTCAACATTACCGGAGATTTGAAGAATAAAATGCCGGGAAAAGGTAAATTTTGTGATTATTGTTTTAGGATCGAATCATATATGTAAAAGTAGGTTGAGGAATGAAGATTAAAGTCGTCTCTCAACTGTCATGTTTCGTGGTGACACCGTGTAACTGAAAAGTGTCTGTACCTTTTGCCTTGTCTGTACTGGACTCCCTTAGATCCTATAGTTAACCGAGTCCCTCCAGTCCGAGGTGTTCCTGAACCTACACTTCAGGGAGGAGAAGGAGCAGATAATACCCGCTATCAACTGCAGGTTTCGGATAAGGAACTCCTTCATTTTAAATACAAGTCCTCGTCCATTTCTTTATTCATTCTCTTTAATTCCTTCTTATAGTGTTTGCATTTCTTCCATTTTCTTCCATTTTCTTTCCCTTTGTTTACAACCATGTATTTTAAGCTCCGATTATTATCATAAATGAGATTAAATGTGGTAAATATCTATATTGACTTTAAATAAAGATTTCCACTAACAAACATAGATTAATTACCAGCGTTGAGTAAAATAGACGAGTGTGACATAAACAAATCTGTTACAATATTACATTACATCTTTAACTCGAGATTAGATATAAATTCTTTAACAAAAAAACCGAGGCCTTTTCATTTTATCATTTAATTATTATCTTTAAGATGGCCCAGAACAAGAGAGGTTTAAAACAGTGGATTTATTGAAGTCTTCTTTTCTCTATACTTGGAAATGTTGCTTAAAATTTTGTAATTTGGAACTTATCTATTTCTCATGATTAAAAGAAAGATAAAGGACGACAACCATAAAGTATTATGGTTACCACTGTAAAATTGTGCATGTTTTAGTATTCTTAGTTTTCATGAAATGGAAAATATTCCTGAAAGAAATATGTACAAGGAGGGATTATATTATAAATATTATATATCGACAAGATTTATCATATTCATCACAGCAATTTAAATTTTCCATTACAGATCTATTTATTTTCCCACGTCATAAATTTATTTTAGTGGACTAAATAAAATAGACCTTTTTAATATTCTAAAAAACTAATTACGTAATTAGTAACAAAGCAAGATATAAAATTTTAGCGTGTTTAAGTCATTTATTTTTTAATAATTGCACCAAATCGTTGAAAAATGGCCAAAATAAATATTCAACTTGTTCCTTACGCTTGTGAATGTGAGGTTTAAACAGGATGCCACTTAAATTATGGAACATAAGTGACGAATTCAATCAAACGGCATTTATTTAGGCTCTCTCATAATACCATCTCACCCACAAAGGATGAGACTTTAGGGAGGATTGTATGGAAATTTCTAATATATATATGATTCCCAGTAACTCCATAATTGTTTCTTTCTTTATCCCAATCACAATAAATGCCATATAAAGACTAAGTTCAACCTTGGAAACGTCTTGAAACGTGTTTAATGTCTCATCCTTTATGGGTAACCTTGTAACATAAACCTTACAATGATCAACAATAATATCTCTAGAAATTCAATGTTTATCGAGACACTATGTTTTTCTGATTAACGTAAATTTGCGAGTTCTTGAAATGTCTTTGAATGAAGCTAAAGCTAAATGTACTAAAAACTTTATCTATTTTCCGCAAATAAATCGTTTGTGATGTTGGTTTACGAATAGATTTGTATATTTTTTCAACAAAGGGAATAAAACCTATCTAGAAGAAACGAAATAAAGGCTTTTGACCAACAAGTACGCCCAACGATACAGACATTAAGTATATTTTAATAAACACGATTCACAAAGTAACCATTATAATTTCTTGAAATAACGATGGAAAAGTCGTTTCTAGGAAACTTTTAAGGAAAAGTATTTAAGTGGAATGTGGATACTTCTCGTTATAGGGATGGATTCTGCTCAGTTTTTGGCTGGATACTACTCTGTATTTAGGTGGATACTACTCAGTATTTAGGTGGATACTACAGGGTGTCCCACGAAACATGACAATAGAAAGACGACTTGAAAGTCGTCTTTGGTATTTAAATTTATTTGTGACATTTAGTCTTCTATCTACTTTAACATGTATGATTCTTGAAACAACTATCACATAATTCTCCTAGCCCTGGCATTTCCAAAAAGTGGTCTGCGTTTTTTGTGCTTTCAATAGTACTGGAGATATAAAGAGTTTGGTTCAGATTTCAATTTTGTTAAATAAAAGCAAAATTGTCGAAATCTGAACGAAATTCTTCATATCTCGGGCAATATTGGAAGCACA
The DNA here is from genome assembly GCF_000591075.1 of Eurytemora carolleeae. Taxonomy (NCBI): domain Eukaryota; kingdom Metazoa; phylum Arthropoda; class Copepoda; order Calanoida; family Temoridae; genus Eurytemora; species Eurytemora carolleeae. The sequence continues at coordinate 181,889 of NW_019396130.1, read as the reverse complement.
AAAAAGGCAGACCACATTTTGGAAATGGCAGGACAAGGGAAATTTTGTGATTATTATCTCTAAAAATTTACTTCTAAAATTAGGTTGAAAAATAAACGCAGCAAATTATATCAAAAATCAAGACGACATTCAAGTCGTTCTGCATACTGTCATGTTTCGTGGGACACCCTGTACTTGGTATGTAGGTGGATACTATTCAGTATTTAGGTGGATACTATTCGGTATTTAGGTGGATACTATTTGGTATTTAAGTTGATAAATTTGGTATTTGGGTGGATACAACTGAGTATTTAGGTAGATACTACTCGCTATTATAATTTAGGTTGATGCTACTTGGTATGTATGTGGATAATATTCAGTATTTAGGTGGATACTATTCGATATTTAGGTGGATACTATTCGATATTTGGGTGAATACAACTAATTATTTAGGTGGATACTACTCGCTATTTAAGTAGATACTTCTTGGTATGTAGATAGATACTACACAATATTTAGGTGGATACTACTCTGTATTCAGGTGAATACTACTCTGTATTCAGGTGGATACTACTCTGTATTTAGGTGGATACTACTCTGTATTTAGGTGGATACTACTCTGTATTTAGGTGGATACTACTCTGTATTCAGGTGAATACTACTCTGTATTTGTGTGTTTATTTCTTAGCAATAAGTTGGATTCTTGACAGTCAAAAACTCTTCGTTTCTCCTGTGATGGCCGGTTTAAGTATCATAGATAATATAGTAGAATATCATAATAAAAATCTCAATATTTTTAACACTGGAACAACACCATTCATTGAAAACTTTCATAAATAAATAATTTTTTATGAGATTATGTCAGCAGTAGAGACGTCACGAAGTTTCAATGGCTCATGTTTACTGATTAATCCTAAAAGTGCGTGACAAATCCTCCAAGTTCAGCATGACTAATCGTCAGAATCACTGGAGGTGGAATGTTCCCAATCAGGAGGTGGAGGTCCTGCTAAAAAGTGTCGGAGGCGGATCATACCCTCCGAATCCTCCAACCAGTCTGAATCCGAGGATCTTGAAAGACGACCTCCATCTCCACCTCGACCTTCGTCCCTAAGCATAAAAATTGTTTCTACGTTGGTTGACGTCGTTAAGGCCATTTTTTTAAATTGTAGAATAGTTAAATTATAAAAATTAATTGGCACCACTTTATAGTATATAGCATCTTGATACATCTTATGGAGCTAAATTTGAAATGTGAAATGTCACTGATATCCTACCAACTGAACATTTGACTGTTTATGACCATAGACCATTTCAAGATGAGTGTTTACTGTTTCCTGTTCACAAATGTATACCTTGTGCTGTCACTGTCCCATGAGCTGAGACGGGAGGGAATTCTAACAACTGTATCAGTATCCTCATGACTTGAACCAAAGTTTGATAGGACGGATAGGTTTCCACTAGAGGAACTAGTAGAACCTGACTCCAGGCTTAACCTGTCTATGGACCGGGTTGAGTCACTAAGAGCCCTTCCTGCGTTATGATGAACCTCCTCATCCGTCTCCCAGAAATCCTCATCATCCTCGTCCTCATCATCTTCATCATCATTATCAGATTCATCACCTAGAAATCCGTAAGTGAAAATATAAAATGATTGAGTTTGGACATAAGGAAGTAGTATTATCAAGGAAGGCATGAAATAAAATAAAAATATACTGTAAGTGTGATTTCAAGTTACCCTCCGTGCAAAGATGTTGATGCCTAGTTTACAAAGGTAGCATTCAAAACATAATCTGATCAATAATGTGGTAGATAAATATGTTTTACTAGTTTAACCAAACTTGTGAAAAGTTTTCCAACATTCATAATAAATCTTTATACAGAAATGAAATACTGACTGTCATATATACAGTCATACATAATTATCACCTTCACAGTTTCTATCACAAACAATTGACTGATGGTTGAAGAGTAGAAGAGAGATCTGTAGTTTCGCCGCCTCCAATGAGAAGCAAGGCCGTAGTGAGGTTGGAACTCCGAGTTCATCGTTGAGAGCATCAAGAACACGAACATTGAGACGGGACACAACAGTACTCTCCGTTACTAAGCTTTCGTCCACAGAATCTTTCCTGATAATCAAAGAATTTCAAACAAAGGAAATGTTATAATTACAGGTTTTTAAATGATTGGAGTGGAGATCGGGGAGGGGGGGGGGGTAAACTTTTTGTCTCACCTGCAACATATATGACGTAGACTAAAGGTTCCACCCCATGTATCCGAGTCAGAATCTGATGACTCCTGGGCGAGATCTGGAACAATATCACTGATGGTTGAGTCCGGAGTAGTGTACACTCCGTCCTCATCTTCATCCTCTTCCGTTACACTTTCAAGCCGACGAGTAGGAACTCCTTGAGACAGATTCGCCTCCGGAGCAATCAGATTCAGGTCAAATGGTTCGTCTGGAGTGCTGAGATCATTTTGTGTATCATGGAACTTGTTGGGGTCGTGTATATCTGGACTCACAGGCGGAACAGGTGTACGGTTCTTTAAGGAAGAAAGTTCGACGTTTCGTTCCGCACGTGAGACTGAAGGATCAGATGTTGTTGGGTTTCCAAAAACTACATTTAAAGTTCTAACTAGCTCTTCAGTGTGGTTTACTGATATATCACCCCTTTCTTTCCTTTTTGAAGGATCAAACCCTTCTAAATTACTAAACCCAACTTCCAAAGGCATGTTTACAACCTCGCTATCCTCTAAAGCCCTAGAGGTTCCTAACGACCAGTTTTCATCAATCCTCAAACGGACCTCCCCTCCGGTATCCGTGGACCTCGGCTGAACACTGACGTCAGATAATTTCGAATCCAGAGAACTCATCCCGTTCTTTTCACACCAATCTCGTATTCCGGTCAAATATTCGTCTGTCTCCTCCAGGAATTCCTGATGAACTTCCAGATCTCTGTCAGGATCAGGAGATACTCTTTCTTTCAACTTTAGCCTCACGAAATCCTGATCCAAGGAATCGTGCTCCGCCAGCATTCTCTCCCTCATCCTTCTTATCTTCTCACTTAGCGCCGCTATACTAGGATCAACTACAGGGGTAGAATCTGAACTAACCAGAGGCTGTATCGGAGATGCAGGTTTGAGTTGAGGTTCAAACACGGAGCTAGAGATGGATTGAAATCTCCTGTCCCAGTCTGCACATTGACGATCAAACGAATCTAATTCACCCTAGATAATCATTCAATCATTTTTTTGGTACATTTATTCCAAAAACATTTCCCTGCTATATTTTCCGAAAGATGATCAATCAGACTAAAATAATCCTGTAGTTCTTGCTCAAAACACATTAAAAGATATTAGTAGGGTTTTAAAACGAGGAAATTAGAAAATAATTAATATATGATATTACCTGAAATTTCAATCCAACAAGTTCTCGGTCTAACATATCCAATTCTGTCTCAGCATCCAGAAAATAGTCCTCCGAATCATCAGGTTCCAGTAAACCTGAACAATCCAACCTGCCACACTCAGGGTTTTTACTGGAGCTAAAGGATTCTTTCATTGTCACGGAACCAGATCTTGCACTGCTCGAGATATCACTTGCAGCGTGAGATATTCCACTCGCTAGACGGGATAATCCGCTTGAAGCCAGGGCTGAGAAACTACTGGCTCCGGCGGATAAACTGCTCGCCCCGGCGGATATACCACACGCCAGATTACTGTAGTTGAGGGAAATACCGTCAATAACCCCGGGGTTCAGTGTCCGACCTTCTGTAGACAATGAATCTGTATCACTGGGAGATATTATCTCAGAGTTAGAAAATGTCTCTGGATCTTCAGTATTCTCGGAATCCAATAAATCATCGGAGGACCGAGGATCCTCATCTACTTGGAACTCGTCCTCGAGGTCGAGGTCCTGCCCAACTCGACTTCCTTCATTTTCCCCTCGGCCAGCCTCGAAACTGAGTTCGAGCTCGTTTCCAGTCTCAAGAATGAAATCATGGGCAAGCATTGCACCTTAACAAATAATGTTCTTACTCTACTTTCATCAAACTTATTCAAACTAGAAAACCGAGTTTATTTATTCCTCACATAGAGGACGATGCAAGTTTTGCTACAAGCTACAGTCGTCGTCTCATATATCAATCCAATAAAGACGACTTCCGATTTCAATGCTTTTAAACAGCATGAATACACATAAACATGGAAACAAAAGAAGCTGTCAATTAAAAAAGCTTTTATTTAATTACTTGTAAACTCGTAATTCGAAATAAGCTTTTTAGCAATCAAAACTTTAATAAAAAAAGTCGTCTTCATTGTATTGATATAATAGCCGACCACTGTGTTAAAAAAGAGAACTTGGTCCTTTAACGAGAAAGTGTTTTTTCTCGCGTCATAGTGGTATTCAAAAACTCTTAACAAATCTGAACCCATTAAAAATGCCATTTAAACAAAACGAACAAATTAATAACAAAGGTTCAATATAGGAAACAAGTACAAATTGGTTTCATCTGGATAAAATCCTCTCCAATCTTTACTGTACCTGAAACACTGATCACACTTGGTGGGATCATGAGACGAAACCAGGTGAACCCTCTCTTCTCACACACTCGGTTCAGCTTCTCAACAGTCACCTCAAATTACGAAATAGAGTTTTAAAAAATATACATTTAAAGATGATAACAAATGAAACTATAAGAGAATAGAAAGATTGGCACACTGAACGTAGTAAGAATAGAAAAGCAAGGAAGACAGACTCAAAATAAATATGAGATCTCTGAACCCCCCCCCCCCCCCATCTGTGTAAATGTGCAAAAACTTTTCCAGGCAGTACTTGCCAGGAAATTAACGGTAGACAATAATTTAAAAAAAGAGGAGTACAAAAGAGGAATAAAATTAGGAGAATATGGTATTGAGGAAGAGGGTTAGATTAAGTAGGGATACCTGAGGATAACAAGAATATGGTAATCAGTGGGATACCTGAGGATTAGGAGAATATGGTAATCAGGAAGAGGGTTGGGTTAAGGATGAGGGAATGAGGGATACCTGAGGAGTGGAAGAGAAAAGAGCGTGTCTGAGAATTGCTCTCACAGCTAACTGTCTCAATCCTAGAAAAAATATGGTTGACAAGAAATTGGAGAAAATACTATGTTTGGGAGATGAAGAGAAAATACTATGTCTGGGAGATGTAGAGAAAATATTATGTTTGGGAGATGTAGAGATAAGAATATGTTTGGGAGATGTAGAGAAAATACTATGTCTGGGAGATGTAGAAAAAATACTAAGTTTGGAAGATGTAGAGAAAATACTATGTTTGGGAGATGTAGAGAAAATACTATGTTTGGAAGATGTAGAGAAAATACTAAGCTTGGAAGATGTAGAGAAAACATTATGTTTGGAAGATGTAAATAAAATACTATGTTTGGAAGATGTTAAGAAAACATTATGTTTGGAAGATGTAAATAAAAACCTATGTTTGGGAGATGTAAAGAAAATACTATGTTTGAGAGATGTAAAGAAGAATGAAAAAAAAAGAAAAATATTTTTTAAAAACTTTTTTAAAGAAAGTTTATTTATAAAGTAGTATAATTATTACTATGAGTATTCTAACCTGCAGTTGTTTGGCCGTAGAGTAAATGAGTTACAGCGTTAGCGTCTACACACTGAAATATGATCATGTTATAACAAATAAAAGTCTTAACATAATTCATAAAAAAAACAGTGTTCCTCTCTAGAATATTATATAATGTAATCGGTAACTGTGTTTTCGTTAACTTGTAAATGTAAAATTCTTTTCAATGTCGAAAATTTATTTTCAGTTTTGATTGTTACGTTTAGTTTGTAGTTCCGTTTAATTTCTTGAGGTTACTACTATATTGCTGTCTTTATTATACCTTGGAGTTAGCAACCCTTTTATGATCTGTGAAGTAGGTTGTCAGAGCAAATAGTTTCTCCGTAACTGTTTTATCTACAAACTTGCCACTAAAGATAGGAGTTACATTTAAAATTTGATACTGGAAAAACGGTACCCACTCATCTGAACTACAGAAATCTGACCTTTAGGCTTTCTGACCTAAAACTATATCAGATTTTAGGATAGGTTAGGTTAGATTAAGCTGGGTGGGGGGAGTTGTAGGGGGTTAGACGTAGTTGTAATGAGCATACGATTTAAATTCGTAAAAACGCGCTCGAAATTTTCTTGAAACTTTTCGATAATTAGTTATGTTAATATTAAAAAATGTTATTTTCAATTTTTGTTGGCAAGTCGGTTGAACCTCTTCACAAACTACTGAGAAACAAGTTTAAACAACTGAAAATTTAAAAAATAATCCTTCCTGTCGACTAATGGAGATATCTTCGTCCTAATGACATGATCTGAGAGTGAAACCTGGAACTCAGGAGGATCCTCCTGGTAGCGCGCTGACCGGCGGGGTATTTGGACGTGAAGGTTGGAGGTACACGGAGAGTTCCCTAGGAGAGGGGAGAGCAGGGGAGGGATTCCGCTCAACTTCTTCACATATTGGGTTTGGAGAAGACGGGGACGGATCCTGGGCGCAGCACGCGCTGATAAACCCGGAGAAGCTCCCAAATCTAGGAGCTTCATCACAACCTTACCCTGACCCTGAATATAGAAAGGACTTCATTAAAAAGAATCACACGGAAATTTAAATTCTTGCCTAAATCTCTGCCTTATCTACCTTAAATGCTGCTCTAAATAGTGTCGACTGTAGACTACAGTTCTGTATATCCAGCAAAGGAAGGCGTCCGTTCTTCTCCAACCTCTCGAGCTCCTCCAGGCTCCTCTTCTCCACCCCCAAGTTAATGATGTCCATGAGCGGAGTGGTGTTGTGTACATCAGCATGGTTCACGTTAGCTCCCAACTCCAGCATCCTTTGGAGCAGATCTTGATCTACAACCGGAGCTACTACAGCTAGATGATAAATAGTTTTAGCTGCTTCAGTAGTTGGTAGGTTAGGATCCCCTCCTCGTTCCAAGCAGAAGTATAATAATTCCCTACAAACATTACATATTAGAAGTTTACTCAACATAGGAATTTTAGTTTTTATTTGCACTCACTCAATCAATCAGATCTGAAAGGAAATCTAATGAATAACTCCCAGAATGCTTTAAGAGACTAGAGCAATGTTTCTTTATTAAATCATCAACTAATTCTTGGATTTTTTACAAAAGTAAACATTTGTTTAACAGATGGAAGAAAATAATAACTATTTGAAGGATGGTACCTTGTCTGTCTTGTAATAGTCTGCGGAGTGAGACTCTTGAGTTCTCCGTTTATTCCGACACTATCTATCAATTCTATTTCCTCTGCTCGGGACGGAGTAGATGTTACTCCGGTCCCAGGTAGACCGAATACATGGATCAGTCTCAGGTAGTAACAGAGTAGAAGTTCAAGAGGAGACTCGTTAGCACTTTCCATATCATGGTTCGGAATACGAAGGTTAGGATTGCCACCTTTCTCCAGTAGTAACTTTGCTATGCGCAGGTTCCTGATGTAAAGATTACATATAAAATGTTTAATGAAATACATGAAAAATAACTATTATTAGATTACACTGTACACAAACAGCTTTATATAATAAAACCTAACCAATGTAATAACCAGTAACAATTCAATCCACTTAGGACCATGTTCCTGGGTTGTTGGTTAGGACCACTAGGTTCAAAAAGGACCAAGTCCCTGGGTTGTTGGTAAGAACCACTAGGTCCACTAGGACTATGTACCTGGGTTGTTGGTAAGGACCTCTTGGTCCATTAAGGACTTTATACCTGGGTTGTTAGTAAGGACCACTAGATCCACTAAGGACTATGTGCCTGGGTTGTTGGCAAGGACCACTAGGTCCACTAAGGACCATGTACCTGGGTTGTTGGTTAGGACCACTAGGTCCACTAAGGACAATATACCTAGGTTGTTGGTAAGGACCACTAGGTCCACTACGACTATACACCTGGGTTGTTGGTAAGGACCACTAAGTCCACTAGAACTATGTTCCTGGGTTGTTGGTTAGGACCACTAGGTCCACTAAAGACCATCTACCTGGGTTGTTGGTAAGGACCACTAGGTCCACTAAGGTCTATATACCTGGGTTGTTGGTAAGGACCACTAAGTCCACTAGGACTATTTACCTGGGTTGTTGGTAAGGACCACTAGGTCCACTAGGACTTTGTACCTGGGTTGTTGGTAAGGACCACTAGGTCCACTAAGGACTATGTTCAAAGGAGTTGCTTGAAGAGCTCCATCATTCAAAAAGTCCGGATCTCTAGTCTGAAAATATATGTTGATGAAACATTTTTCATTTCAACTTTTAGCCGATTCGATAATATCCCCGCCCCCACGGTCACAACCATCCCTCATTTTTTCTAAAATTTCACCTCATCAATAATCTTCTCAGCTATGGAGTAATCTCCTCTGAGCAGAGCCTTGGTGAGGTTGGTTTCATGTAGACCAATCCTGAGCATGAGACCCTGGATGTGCTCTACCTCGTCCTCGTCCATATTGAACAGATGAAGAACCCTCTAAACAGTTATTAATATAAATTTTATAATTTCCGATCTTTTCAATTTACTTTTTCCGTTCATCCTTTCAGCGGAAAATGACAAATTGATTTCAATTTACACGGAAAGTTCATCTTTTAAGGGGGAAAAGTAACAAAAATATTCATAATTATATCCTCAGATTCTCTAAACATCTAACTTTTAAACAACACACTTGTACAAGATGGAAAATAAATATTTTAGATAGGGCTCGAGTAAACGTGAAACGATTTAACCTGTCTTGAGCCTGACTGGGTTTCGACAGAAGAAATAACTATGTTCATATTCTCTATAAATTGATATAACATTGTCATTTCTTTTTCGCTTGATATGGAGTTCTTTAATTTTTTATTTTGGCCGAAGTGGAAATTAAAATTAAAATACAGGATAAAAGTTGGACGAAACCCGCAATATTTATCTTGCAAACCTCCAATTGAGGAGGAGGAATATTTAGTTCCTGGATTTCATTTTCATCCATGACGATTCATTTTTCTGAAATAAGCATAAAATTATTTTTAAAAAAACATTTTTTTTAAGTAGAGTATCACAGGTTAAAAGAAGTCAGGGGCTAAGACCTATTTAACCTTACTCTGGGATTACTATTGAACTGGATCCAGGTACTGAGATTTGAGAACATACTTGTCATAGGTTTAGTGGTTTAAACTCATTTTTTTGAGCTAGCACAAGAACATTACATTTTCTCATACGTGTTAATATGACCACAGCTTTCGCAAGTTTGCGAGTATTCGTCCTATACATAAAAATAATCTTTAACTCCTAATAATACGAATTTACTGATTATCTTGCAAGAAATATTTATCAATAAATTTCTTTCATGGTATGTGAGGAAAGTTTTTAATTGAAAAAATAATGTGATGAATAAGATTATTTCTATCCTTGTCTTCATGATAAACCTCGTCCTTGTATTGATGTGTGTGTGTAGACAAGTCCTTCTTGTACAGACTACTCCGGACACTCATCCTCAACTGCTTCATCTTCTTGTTGTACTTCCTGACCTTGGTTTCAACCTTCCTCTCATCCCTCTTCTCCAGCTCCTCCAGCAGAGCTTCCTTATTATAATTGGATATTATTATGAAAACTGTAAATATTTAAAGGGACTGTAAGCGAGATTTCAAATGACCCTCCATGCAAAGATGGCCTTCACTAACCGTTACACAACAGTATACTTTGAAGCTTTGTCTGATCAAGTATGAATAATATATCAATGTTTGCAATTTAGTAAACTGATTATTTTCAATTTTGGTTTCTCAACAAAGGAGATTTGTGCATTTCTACTACAAGAAAACGTACAGGAATTATCAGAATCAAAATTTTTATTATTAATCAGATAAAGATTACAAACAAACCTTGTAAATCGGGCATTTTCATTTTGTATGGAGGGTCACTTTTAATTCTGCTTTCAGTCCCTTTAAATCAATAAAAATGGTTAAAGGGACAGACCGACTATGTAAAGTAGTTAAACTGAGCATGCAGTGTTGTGGACAAATTCTTCAGGATTCATTTGAGACATATAAAACTTTTTAAAAATCTGTAAATCCTGAGTTAGAGCGCAAAGTCGACGTTTAAAATCGTACTTTTGGGTAGATACGTTTTCAGAATTGTTCTTTTTTTAATTATTAAATAACGACGACAAAAATGTAACCAAATTCTACAGTTAACTAATTAGTTGTTTAGGAACAGATTGAGAAAATAAAAATCAAATCATCGAAAAAAAGTAATCTTATTCAACTATTAGTATCTATAATCTCTCTCTGATCACAAAGATTTCCTGCAGATATTCTAGAATATTTATTAAAAAGACGATATTTAAAAAATTTGAAGAAATCTGCGAACACATTCATAGAAAATGAGAAATTCAATATAATGATGAACAATTTTTACTTTATTTTTCGTCGTCGTTATTTAATAACTTTAAAAAACCGATTTTGAAAACGTACCCACCCAAATTCATGATTTTGAACGTCGACTTTGCGCTCAAAATCACTAATTATACATCGTGGAAACGTTTTTGTCTCAAATGAATCCTAAAGAATATGTCCACAACACTGCATACTTAGTTTAACTACCTTACATAGCCGGTCTGTCCCTTTAACCCTTACTCTGTGAAAATTAAGCATTATCAATTGTTATATATATAACTCCAGGGCACTCTTGTAAGTGATATTTTTTTATTTTGACCAGCCGGGCCATAAGCCACCCCTGTCTTAGCCGAGATATTTGAGGTTCCAAAAAAATGTTGCTCAATCGTTTAAAAGGACAATCTGTAAATTCTGAACTATTTAGGGAAGACGACTCGACCACAGGAGAAGTTCATAGTTGGAGAAACTCGAGAAGGACGCATGATGAAACATGGAGGCCGCACAATCCTCATAATTATAATTTACCACGTCCATGTCTCTTAAAATCTTTTCCTTCATTTAAACACAATTTTATTTAATCAAAGTTAAAGCCTATATACTCTCTTTTAAAAATATATTTCCAAGTACTGTTTGGAAACGTTTTAAACAATTTTAAAAAAGTAAAACTTATTCTAATTTCTAGGTTTGGAAATTAAAATGAAAAAACCTTTTTATTTAATATCTGAATGTTTCAGATATAATGTACGGCGCGTACTAAATGAGATTTTAACGGACTGTGGGCGGGATGTCCTAGCCCCCCCACACTCTGCTACTGTTAATATTCATAGGTACATTTTTATACATGTTAAAATTGTAAAGAAGTCTGCATTAAAGAAAAACATAAAATTGATTAACACAAAATTATCAATTCTTTATCTAGATCTGAAGTTATAGCAACTACGACAGATCCTCGTGCCTCTACTTTACGTCCTTGCGGCCTCTTGTAGCATTTTAGGTAAACAAACAAATTCCCTAAAAAGTCTACTTAAAAATGAGCATAAATGAATAATGCATCTTTTATAGAGGCGGAAGGACCGTGTAGTGTGTACAACAGCTGGACTAGTTCTCAGCTTTATATATATAGGTACAAATATATATTTATTTATGCATTCTTCTAAACTTAATCACACCTCTCAGCTCTAGTAAAAAGACCCTAAAACATTCTTTTTTCTAGACCCTGAAGTGCAAAGAAGATTTCTCTGCAGCCCTTTTTTAGCATAGTCGATCTATACTATGCTCAACGGATCGTGCTTATCCTGAATCCAATTCAGGTATATTCCTCACAAAAAACTCTTGAACTATAATGTGAAATATATAAAAACTGAATACGAAAAATATCTAAATCTTTTTTCGTGACAAAAGCTAATCTGGATTTAAAACTTTAGATCGCTGGGTGTGAGCGATCAAGATCTCTATAGGTTGTTGCACCTCAAAATGATCCTATAGGTGATTAATATTTATTTTTCTAAAGATTGTAATTAGATATAAATATTCAAAAATGTATTATTAGGCAGTGTGCCTGAGGACTCAGGCAGTTAGTATTAAAGCCCGGTTTTAGGCCTAAAGGGAGGGCTTTGGGTATGTAAGAAAAGTCAGAAAATTTCAACAGCCTTAGACCAATACTTTTTGAGTTATGTAAAAAAAAACCACAGGGGGGGGTCAAATTGACCCCCCCCCAGCGGGAATAGGGTTAAAAAGCCGCGCCTTATAAATAGCTAATTTTACTGAATATCGACTTTTGTTTTTATTATTATTATTTAAATGTGATTAATTTATTTCAGTTATCACCTGCTTATGGAGGATAAATAAATACTTAAACCTGGATTTATCTTCTATCCTGAGTAATAAAGAGGAACAATTATTCCACGGTACAATAAATCTTTAGCACGTCCCTGAGACACGTGCGACACATAAAGTGAGAGACAAGAGTCAATTAAATAAACATAAACAAACTAAAGGTGTAAACCTACAAGTCTCACACAATCAATAACCAGTGAGGAATATAATCCCAAAATTGGTATAACTAGGCTTTTAGACCACTTTTCTTTAAACAATTTTAGCTTTTAACTGCTTTGAAAGCGGCCATTTTGAATTATCACAAAAATATATGTCGAAATTTTTTCAGGCAAAATTTTCAACTTTGACGTCCATGTGAGTTGCCATAAAAAAATTGGTTCCGATTCGACCTATCAGCCGTTTTGACGTTAATTAGATTCAACCAAATACTGACAAGCAAAATAAATATAGATGAATATACCTCTGAACCCCAAACCAGCATAGCTCTCTCCTCTACCTGGAGCCGGAGATACAGTTTCATCTCTCCGCCCCGGGGATTATGCGGATTCTTTCTTTAAACCATTTTTAAAAATCAAATTCAGTTTTTATCTCTCAAAATAATTTTAACCATAAATCTAACAAAAATAAATACTAAAAATCATGTTTAACCAAAATGGAGAAAATTTTTTAAGCTTTTAAAGAATATGAAATGTTTCGGAGGAAAAAAATATCCAAATTAAGGATAATTTGTAGCAGTTTAGTTTTTTCCAAAATCTATAAAATCCTCTGATAATTACATTTTAAGGTTTGTACGCAGTAAACACAAACTTATAAAAATAAATTAACTAAAAAATGAAGTAATTTAGATAAGATGGAGATTGCAGACTGAGGAAAATAAATTTTGAAAAATACCGATAAGAAAATTACCTCGTCATAAATCTTAAAGGTTTACTTCCTTCCCACTCGTCAAAGTGAAAATCTCTAAAAAATAAATAAAACTATGAATATGGAGAGAGCAAAATTATTTATAAAAAGTTTAGTAATCTGTAATCTTTAAAATTAAAAAAATAATATATTAGTAAACATGCTTTGATAATCTTTTATTAAAGAGCAAATGAAAAAGAACTTTAATCAATAATCATAGATTTAAATGCTTTTATGAATTTTGCTTGTTGACGCTACTAAACCAATTTCTTTTGAATAACAAGGCGAAGTTACATATACAGTGATGCATATTTTCCTAAAAATCATTCCCTCCCTCATTTTTAATTAAATCATGTTTTTCGCTAAAAGTTATTCAACATTTTTTTTTCGTTGAATTGCTGTAAACAAATGATTTTTAGTTGGAAATAAATATTTTTGGGTAAATAGTATCAAAAAGAACTTTTCATGACTCTGTTTCNAATTTCTAAAATTAAACAACCATGCCTACATATTAACGTCTTTGGGATGGTAACATGAATTTATCCTTACTTGAGAATAAAAGTAGTTTTTGCTTCTGTTTTAGCAATTAGCTCATGTTCACCATCTTTACCAGTATCCTTGCAGTTATCACACACTATACAATCAAACGTTCTGAAAATTATAGCTTACATATATTAAATGAATAAACTAATTTTTTAAAAACTCTATTTAAATTATCTTTTAACTACCCCCAAGTATTTGACAGTTGTGCAAAAGAAAAAAATTATTAGAATAAAAAGTAACTCAGGAGGAATTCCTATTTTCCCCTGGAATGGAAAGCACAGATAATCAAATAAAATCTTTTTTCTTTCATGAATAGTAAATATTCTCTAATTTTATATTTTAATAATCTGGAACCGAATTTAATGAATGTAAGCTACGTCGTTGAACTACCAACTACCGAATCAGTTTGAACCACTGATTCAAAGTTAATCGGTGATTCAAATTTGAACCGGCGGTAGACAGTTCAAATTCGTTAAATTCGGTTGAAGCTAATAACAGTTCAGACTCGTGAAAATTGTAATTTTTTTTAATTGCATAAGGGTACAAAACTTTGTAGTCAAGTAATATAATATTTGTAAATCTTAAAGCTGACCTATGTAGGAATGAATCACTGAATCTAGATTCACACATGCTGCAGGTTGGTTGATCATAAGGAAGAATAGGTCCTAAATATACTTTTAATAAATTGGGAAAATTTTATATTTTGACGAAATTTCGAAATCGAGATACTTTCGCACGACATTGACATGAGTGATGGGAAACATTTTTCGCTTTTTACTGGACTCCTTGTTTCTACATACTTTTTCTACGTCCTCAACCAAACTATAGTTTCGCTGGGTTTCAAATATAAAAAAGAACATTTAAAAAAATTAACAAATTTATGGAGCCACCACTAAATGGCCATAACCATCCCCTAGGGCATAAAAAAAATAACAAAAATTAGACCCGATCCCTTCAGTGGTTATGACGGTTAAAAGGACAAACAAAACAAACAAACAAGTTTAAAATAATAGAACAGGGACCGAATTTTATGAGCTATGTCGCTGTCGCTACCACCGGATTAAATTTGAATCACCGATTCAAATCCTTCCGGACTCTATAGTTTGAAGAGTAAAAGAACTTGGTCTGACTACACTGGAGGAGAGAAGAACACCGATCTTGTACAAACCTACAAAATCATACATGGAATAGATGAAGTGGACAGAAAGATTTGGTTTGAGCTGTATGGTGACACTGAAAGGAGAGTAACCAGAACAAGTGAACAGTTCCTTTATATAGTAGCTTCCAGACCCAATTTGGGTATAAGAAAGCACTTTTTCTTTAATAGTATAGTTCAGCAGTGAAATTCACTACCTGAAAACATCAAAAATGCATCAAAAATGCAAGAAATGTGAAACAATTTAAACAGATGTATCTAAGCCAAGTGCCCCTACCCTGATGAAGCCTATGATCCTGGAAATGGTATGGGTCACCAGGAAAACTGACACTTCTTCCTAAATCAAGATGGTCTCTTAGAAGCTCGTCTTCAAGTGGACAAGTAATAATCGGTGGCTCAAATTTGAACCTTAAGTGGATAGTTCAGCGAAGTAGCTCAATTCTCTAAATTCGGTCCCAGAGGTCTGATTTGTTAAACAGCATGAAGCAGTTGAAGTACACGTACTGTATCTAGTTTAACCTTATCTTGCTATTTATTAATCTCGGATTAAGTAAAAAGAAGACTGAACCTGGTGTTTCAACGATAATTCTCTCTTCCTTCCCCTCCTCCTCCTCCTCTATAAAGAATCCACCCCCACTATCCACAAGCTTCGGCTGCTCGGACCTTTATACAAGAAATTAAAGAAGCTGTCGCAGAAAATGAAAAGAAGGATAGAATTAATTATTTTGATTTTAAAAGATCAGAATTATTTTTCTGTAACAAGAAAATTCAATAAAAATTTCTTCAATTACGGAGAAAATGACAATGCACAGACAATGCACATATATTTTTGATGATTTTCGCTACAGGAAAATCTCTAGATTTGAGATCCCCCCCCCCCCTCCATCTATGTAAAAATATGTTTCAAGGAAAAAGTCCAAGGACAAAATGTCACTGTAAAAATAAAGTTTTAGATTCCTGGGACTTTTTAATTAACTCTTACTCGGAGTTCATCACTTTTACTATTTTAATATGGAGGAGCATTAAGTCAACTTTGATGTATCAATTTATCAACAAAGCAAAAAGTGAAAGGTTTGTCGTAAAAATCAAAATCCTAGATACTTAGAAGTTTGACCACGTTGATTTTTGAAACTTTAAAACTATGAAAATATCCAGTTTATATCTTCATATCTTTGCTCTATTAAGATTTTTTATCTTACCTGTGAAGTTTTGAACCAGCTCCGGAGTAAGGATGGGTAAGAAGACGGGATTTCTTGAGAGAAAGTGCTTTCAACCGATTCCGTTCTGCTCTTGCTTTCTCCGCAGAGGTGAGAGGCCGCTTACCAGCATCTTTGACGAGGTACCATTAGATAGAATAAAAGTTCTAGAGCCAAATTTGATAATCTTAAGAAAATTCATTAGATAATAAGCATGAAAAGCGTCAAGTTTATCCTAAAATGTAATAGATATCCCCATTTACAACAAGAAAATTATTAAAGTAGCATACACCCTAAACGACAGGATTAAAATACCGGATGTTTTCTCTTCATATTCTTCAACAGCCTTTTTCAGTTGATCATCTTCGGCATCACTAAATTCTTCATCAATATCATCAGTCGTAGCTGTGGTACAAGTTGTACCAGGAGTCGGAACATCTGGATTTATCAGGTTTTCTCCATCCGCCTTATCTTCATCATCTTCTAGATCAAACAGAGATTTAACTCTTTCTTCGTCCCTATTCACAGCCATCATGTGCATCAGATTTACTTCCGCCAAATCAGATCGGTTTTAAGTCCAAAGTATTGATGGAAAATAATTACGAAACAATTAAAAATGAAAACAGAGTGTACTATGCACTTTACAGTGATAGGAGAAGATTCAGCAGAACAACAGCTGACGCTAGTCTGATTTTCCAAAAATATATGTTTTATAAATACAGAAAATCATTTTTATTTTTATCGAAATTATTGTTTCTCAATAAAATTTTAATCAAAATAAAAATTTATTTTTGGTCAAAAGGGTTTTAATATGTTTTATTTAAAATGTGGATTGTGGAAAGAAAACGATATAATAATTATGTTCAATATAAATTTGTAGATATTCAATATCCTCCCCCGGCCCTCTTCAATATCCTCCTCTCATGCCTCTTCAATATCCTCCTCTCATCCTCTTCAATATCGTCCCCTCGTCCCTCATCCTCTTCAATATCCTCCTCTCATCCTCTTCAAAATCCTCCTCTCATCATCTTCAATATCATTCCCTCGGCCCTCATTCTCTTCAATATCCTCCTCTCATTCTCTTCAATATCCTCCTCTCATTCTCTTCAATATCCCCTCTCATCCTCTTCAATATCCTACTCTCATACTCTTCAATATCCTCCTCTCATTCTCTTCAATATCCTCCTCTCATCCTCTTCAAAATCCTCCTCTCATCATCTTCAATATCATTCCCTCGGCCCTCATTCTCTTCAATATCCTTCTCTCATTCTCTTCAATATCCTCCTCTCATCCTCTTCAATATCCTACTCTCATACTCTTCAATATCCTCCTCTCATTCTTATCAATATCCTCCTCTCATCCTCTTCAAAATCCTCCTCTATCTTTAATATCATTCCCTCGGCCCTCATTCTCTTCAATATCCTCCTCTCATCCTCTTCAATATCCTCCTCTCATACTCTTCAATATCCTCCTCTCATTCTTATCAATATCCTCCTCTCACCTCTTCAATATCCTCCTATCTTACTCTTCAATATCCTTTTCTCATCCTCTTTTATATATCTTCTCATTATATATATGAAGAAAAAAATTGTTGATTTTGTCTGCAAGTTTTTTTTACATCCTCTCTCATCCTTGAATACTTCCCTCGATACACTATTTTCTTTCTTTCTATGTATGTATAAATACTGAAACGTTATGTACATGCATTTACGTGTTGTGCTACATAGATCTCCATAGAACTAGAAGGTGCTGCTTCATGCCGGTGTACTATCCCGTTTTGGCGTATATAAAGTCTGTATGTGTAGGTGTACTGTACAGCTTGCTCTAGCTGCATGAAAGTCTGCACGGTACTTGAAATAAACAGGAGTAATTACCGTGGTTGTACTGTATTACAATATAAACTATGAATTATATAATGTATACAAACATTAAATTAATTTTGTTTAAGTTTTGGAAGGGTGTGTCCGGCATTATATTCTCATGTTTCAGGGAATTAATTATGCAAAGTTTTCCTCTTATGTTTTCCAACTCAGGGGCGTGGACAGGTTAGGATATATAAACAGTTTAACAGACAGGTGGAGAGGGGGCCGGGGAGGCCAAATCCATATTTATCGGTCAATAATATAACTTTCATCCAGCCGATGTTTTATCCCCCGCTTCTATACGGCCACGGTTTATAAAATTCCGGTCTAATTTCAATGGGAGGAAATTAAATCAAGAGTTATACTTTCCAAAGTCTTTTGAATAACTAGAATTATGAATATTAGAAAATTAATTCAATTTTATATTCATTCCTTTTGTTTAAAATTTTTTACCATTTTAATAGAATTTTTGAGCTTTAAAAATTGGAAAGTTTTTAAAAAGCTTTATTTATGTGGTAATTTTGTAAAGTTTAATAATATTTATACGCATTGCTCTACTTTTGTATATAGAAATATATCTAATCTCTGAATGGATCTTTGCACTACTGATATATTACCTATAAATACATTTAACACCATGGTAAAATGAATCAAAACTATTTTAGAAATACAATTAGATGATGCACTGAAATATCAGATATTACAAAGATAGGACGTAAAGTTGAAGTTGTTGAGTCCGATAGTTTAATCAAGAATGATTATTTTTTCTCTCTCAAAAATTGATTATTTTCTATTGTGGTTGTTCTGTTCTGTATAATGACTTGCGAAATTCTGTAAAAATTAAAAGGCAATATTCAGAAAGGTAGAAAAGCTAGAAAAATTAAGATATCTTCCACCGTGTTGATCAGATTAAGGTTTTAGGTGTACTGTTGCGAACTGGATCACTTAAAAACTTTAAATTACATCGGCAGGATCCTTTCAAGGGTTTCTTATGTAATAGTAGTATGAATGCAAGATTAATATCTATCCAATCTGGGTCATATATATATATATTCTCCCTGAATTCTATCTGTATAATCTGTGTTTGATATATACTCCCTGGGTCCTATCTGTATAATCTGTGTTTGATATATACACTCCATGGATCCTATCTGTCTAATCTGTGTATGATGTATACTCCCTGGATCCTATCTGTGTAATCTGTGTATGATATATACTCCCTGGATCCTATCTGTGTAATCTGTGTATGGTATATACTCCCTGAGTCATATCTGTATAATCTGTGTATGATATATACTCCCTGGGTCCTAACTGTATAATCTGTGTATGATATATACTCCCTAGGTCCTATCTGTATAATCTGTGTATGATATATACTCCCTAGGTCCTATCTGTATAATCTGTGTATGATATATACTCCCTGAGTCCTATCTGTATAATCTGTGTATGATATATACTCCCTGAGTCCTATCTGTATAATCTGTATATGATATATACTCCCTGAGTCCTATCTGTATAATCTGTGTATGATATATACTCCCTGGGTCCTATCTGTATAATCTGTGTATGATATACACTCCCTGAGTCCTATCTGTATAATCTGTGTATGATATATATTCCCTTGAGTAAAGGTACTACGCCCATATTTCCTAATTAAATAAACTCTATCCAACAGTCTGTCCTCAAACCCCAACCTAACAGGATTAGAATTAAAACAATAAATCTATTTTAAAATTTTGTCATAAATTGTGTAACAATTCATTTAAGAATTTTGCTGTGCAGGGGGGGGGGCTTGTCATGGGGTATAGGCTCACGACGAAAAATATTCGATGGTGATCGCTTCTAATCTTACTCTTAAAATCTTAAAAATTTGCTCCTCATGTAGCTTGTAGATAAGATGGGGAACAAGCAGACCATCTTCACAGACGAGGAGATAGAGAACTACTTGGTGAGCAATATCAGCAACATGGATAACATCATGCGCCTTCATATTAAGTTTTTTTTACCTATCACATTTTTTGCAAGAAGAAATTATAAATTGTAAACAAATTTTGAAGAAAAGCAAATTTGTTTGTCAGATCATATTTTATATTATATTATTTAAAAAGCTGTCTTTGAAGAGACTTGAGAAAATATGAAAAATCAAAAAACAAGTTTAAAATAAGATATCATCCCAACATTGGAAATTGCACGGTCTGAATAAAATAAATTAACTCACAATTAGAAAAAATGGCAAAGTTATTTCTTGAAAACTGTTTTAGGATACTACATTTCTCAACAGAAAGGAGTTTTTGAGAATTTTGCGGAGATTTTTGGAGCTTCAACCTGGATATAAGAAAGGTATTCTTCAAAATGTATTATTTTTTATTACAATTTCGTTCACTATGTCAAAAACTTTCCTTTATCGAAAATATGTGTCCATGCATCAAGAAAATACCTTTCGTAAAAAATCTAATTTTTTCCCCTAGCGTTTTATTTTTAAAATTAAAATCTAGGCTACGTAAAATATACGTTTTTTATACAGGTTGGTACTTAATAATATCGTAATGAGATATTTTTATTTTACTTCATGCAAAGATTATACTTAAAGCAATTGGTACATATATCTTAGCAACACATTGTCGTAGACCTTAGATATTTCATGATACTAATTCTGTTATATCAAACAGTCAAAATTTAAAATGTATGAGGTTTACACAACCAGGTTGCAAAGCAGCAAGGCTAAGGCGTATACAGAGGGGGGGCAAGGGGGCAGTACCCCAACTCCTGTAACCGGGGTGGGGCGTTGCCCCCCCCCCCAAAAAAAAAACTCAGAGCTTTCACACTATTTTTAAATTTGAAACTGAAGAGTGAAGAACATAAAAAAATTAGTTTGCTGTTTTTTTCTGGTAGTTTTATTTGAAGGAGAGATAAAGTAGTACTTGTAGGGTAAGTGGACTTATGTGTACCTTTAATGTATCCAAGAATTTGTTTTGAATTTACAGTTCAAATAGGGGGGGGGGGGGCGCACCCTTGATTTATTTTTGCATACGCCCTTGCTGCAGGGATTTAAAAATTTGAGTTTGTGATAAAAACTCAATTCCTTTGTATACAGACACTGATGTCCATGTAATTGTGAAATGCCAAGCATATTTCGAGTATTGAATTTCTGATAGTTTTCCTTGATTATTAATGTTTGTCATTTTTTTTGTTATGAAATATTGATATTTGCAAAATAAACTGTCAGTTTTTATACAGATTATATCCTCGGGACAATTTTTTCGATAACCCATTTATTTATGAATCTATTTGAGACCATTTTTTGCCACAGTCAAAAGAAACTGAAACTCTAGTTTTATAATCCATATATTTCTGCAATCTGATGTCGTAGATCTTTTATATTTCAAAATACGAATTCTACAAGATCAATATCAAAATCACCCCCTCAGAGCGCAATGATAGGAGGATTAGAAAATTAGAGTTTGTTGCATATGTTAAGTTATTATGTTAGACAATGGCGCAGATTTTGCTAAAAATAAGTTGTATATAAATATATAAATACTTTAAAGACGAATGTACGGGAACTGGAACTGTGAACTTGTTTTCTTCTTTAAAAAATCATCTAGCATCATTTAAATTCAACCTTTACATCATTAAATTTAAAGATCGTTCTCCAAGTCATATCTTTTGTGGGTAACCCTGCATGTTTTCAATTTAATGCAGCAAAACATTCGTGGATCTATTTTTACTAATACGGTTCTTGAAACTAAAACCATAAATAACTTTGAGTCAGAGCTCTTAAAAAATGTGGTCTGTCTTACTTGCGCTTTCAAAATTACTGGAGGTAAACAAATTTCTTCTAGAAATCTAGATTTCAACTGTTGGACCACATGCTTGGTCTACGTTTAAAATATTTAACATTCTTGCACAATCTGAGCTGAAAACTTTAGAATAGGATATCCTTAATCCCGATCAGTTAACTAAACTGGAGATTAATAACAAGAGAAGAACAAGTATTATTTAATCTCGAGATTAAGAAAAAGAGATGGATCAAGCATTAATCCCGATATCGAGCATTCAAAAGTTCCCAGCTCTGGTTGTGATTAGAAAATTTGAATTTGTTTCGAGCTTTTACTTGCTTTATTTGTAGATATATTCATTGAAACCATGTTTCTTTATAAGTGGGTCTTTTCTGTAAAGCATGGGTTTAAACTTATAACCAATACGGCCGAAATTTGAACCATTCGGAATAGAAAAACTAATTTTACGTAATTGTTTAAATTAAGCTTTGTCATTTTGAGAAAATACTCCAATTTTGAAATTAAAAATACAACAAAACTAATCTTAGTTCTTTGGCCTGAAAAAAAAACGTTTTTTTATTGTCTATGCAAAATGATAGCTATGTCATAATTATTACAAAAACAACTTAAAGATTTGAAAAATACTCAATAGATAATGATCATAAAATACTAAAATTCATTATTTTTATCTTCACTCCTTTCTATTCAATATTTCTTGAACCACGAACTATTTCAGCGCTTTGCTTAATTGCGTAGAAATGAGATCATTTCGTGGAAAATTAAGAACTGGTAATTTAATTTCAAATCTAATCAAATAGAAATATATAATCTACTTCCTGTATCAAAACTTTATATGGAATAAATATGAAATATTGATGGGTATTATATACGTAATAAGTATGCAGGGGGTAGTATATTTTTATCTTTCAATAAATGTATATTGTGAACAAAGTATTAAATAACTGCAATTTAAGTACCACTTTTCATTATTTATATATCAAACATAAAAATTTAATTTAAATAAACCAGATGATCTCTCAGAAGACTAATGTTATATCCATAAAACTAATCTAATGTCAATGAAACTAATATCATATTCATAAGACTAATCTTGTATCCATGAAACTAATCTTGTATCCATGAAACTAATCTTGTATCCACGAAACTAATTTTGTATCCATGAAACTAATTTTGTATCCATGAAACTAATATTGTATCCATGAAACTAATTGTATCCATGAATTCAATATTCTATCCATAAAACTAATCTTGTATCCATGAAACTAATCTTCTATATATAAAACTAATCTTGTATCTATGAATATAATCTTGTATCCATGAAACTAATCTTGTATCCATAAGACTAATCTTCTATCAATAAAACTATCCTTGTATCCATGAAACTAATCTTGTATTCATAAAACTAATCTTGCATCCATGAAACTAATCTTCTATCAATAAAACTATCCTTGTATCCATGAATATAATCTTGTATCCATGAAACTAATCTTGTATCCATAAAACTAATCTTGCATCCATGAAACTAATCTTCTATCTATAAAACTAATCTTGTATCTATGAATATAATCTTGTATCCATGAAACTAATCTTGTATCCATGAATATAATCTTTTATCCATGAAACTAATCTTGTATCAATGAAACTAATCTTCTATCAATAAAACTAATTTTGTATCCATGAAACTAATATTGTATCTATGAAACTAATATTGCATCCATGAAACTAATATTGTATCCATGAAACTAATCTTGTATCCATGAAACTAATCTTGTATCCAAGAAACTAATCTTGTATCCATGAAACTAATCTTGTATCCATGAATATAATCTTGTATCCGTGAGTTTATCCTTGTATCCTGGTAGCGAATATGTCTGGATATCTCTGAACTAAGCAGGTGTCCTGAACTCAGAGAAAATCCGTTCCGGAAACGAATTTGCAAAGTTAGTATTTTATTCTCAATCAATCATCAAAAGATATAAAATATAAATTCAACATTTTTAAATTTAAAAGGAAGGTTCACGGTTTAATGCCATGTATGGGCACACAGCTAAAAAATGTATTGTTTTGGAAACTATCGTGGTCTATTTAAAGGAACTGCACACGTAATTTCAAATGACTCTCTATTTAAAGATTGACATGTCCAATTCACAACGGTACCCTTAAAAGCTAGCTTTGTCTTCTTAAAAATGCATGATATATATATCCATTACCTTCTCTTTGAAAATTGATCATTTTCCACTGTGTGTGAATTGTCCATTTCTGCTTTAGAACCAAAGGATAAAAGCCAAAGGTTAAAATTAGACCTTTCAAGCTAGAAAAATGACAATAGCATCCATATTTTTAACGTTGTAAACCGGGCATGCAGTTCTTTAAATGGAAGGTTACATGAAATTACACGGACAGTCCCTTTAAGCCTCTTAATTACTCTGCTAATTAGTCTGGGTCATCATAACATTCAAACATAATTAAAAATAAGTTCCAACATGATCTTGTATTCTATGCTAGGTGTTCTCTAAGGATGGATCAGGGAACCTGGAGTTTAATGAGTTTGTTCAGATGTTCTCCTGTCTCTGTGAAAACTCGCCGAGGTAGAATACTTTAAAGGGACTGTTAACACAAATAAAATTGACTCTCCATTAAAGGGACTGTGAGCGTAGCTTCAAGGGACCCTCTATACAAAGATGGTAGTGCCCGATTTACAACGGTACTCTTGAAAGCTTTGTCCGATCAATTATGAATTATATATTAATTGTTTTGTTTCTTTAAACCATTTCTTTTCATTTGCGGGTTTCATCTTGTCTAAAAGAGAAACCAAGGAGAAACTCACAGATTAACTTTATAAATAAAGATATATTTCACATGTTTCATCAGATAAAGGTTTAAAGAGTAAATTTTGCGTTGACATCTTTACATGGAGGGTCACTTAACATTACACTTACTGCAGTTTCTTTTAGAACGTTCCATTCTCGTTTTAGAGCGGTATATGCTTTCATTTAAGCAATAATGAGGAAGATATCGTCATTTCTATCTGGAAGATTGTTGATTGACAATCTTTGTCTTTTCTGTAAACATCCGCAATTTTATCGAGAGGCCATTATTGGAACTTATCAAAAATATCTTAGTAATATTTGTCCAAACGAAGTGTATCGAATTGTTAATCGGGTATTCCCTCTTTAAATGGAGAGACACATGAATATACGTGGAACAGTCTCTTTAAAAGACAATAAATTACTCGTGAACTTCCATCAATCAATGTAAGAATGTTATAAAGCTGTAAATGATGGGGTTGGTAAAATTAAATCTAAGAAATGTTTTTGATAGAAAATTTTCACAAACTTTAAGTCCAAAATATAAAATGTATAGTCTACACCCAAAGAGAATAGATTAATATAGAGTGGAATTAACTCGAAAAAACTTCTGGGCTCTGGAACAATTGTGCACGTACAAATTTACAAATTACGTTTTTTTACATTTTGATGTTTTATAAAATAATAATTTTAAGTCACCTATAGCTAATACATACGTTAAAAGTTATTTAACAAATTTTTGAAAAAAAAAATTGAAACGGATATGTCCAGGGATCATACTGTATTAGTGTGAGTCGGATTATTGAATGATTCTAAAGATGATTTTTATATCCCTTTCTCTCTTTTATTCTAACTTGACAATAATACGTTCATCCTTTCCAAAATGTCGTCTTCATTCCTATTTAACATTTTTATCCTCTAAATCACTTATTGTTTTATAGTTTTACACACACGTATTTTATTCTATCTGTATCTTTATACTAAACTTCAATATATTGCTTATTCTCTTTCAATACAGTGGTTCTCAAAAAACATCTATTCCTTTGCCCAATCTTTCCAATCACTCTAACTACCAATATAACAACCCTTATTTTCATCCTAGCTCTCATTAATTCCTAATCCCAAATCTTCCAATCCCAAATTTCTCTACAGCTTAATTCCATCCCAATCCCAACTTCCTCTTTAGTTGATATCCTTTCCAATTCCCAACCTATTTTACCTACTCCCAATTGGTTCTATCTTATTAATATACCTTATTCCCAAACCAAGTCTAATCCCAATATCTTGAACATTAGTTGATAATCGTTTGGGATCCCAATAGTTTGGTTACGACACTATAAACTTTTTAAATCATGCTTTATTTATGACAAATGACAATGGACAAGAAAATATGAATTTTAGAAGTATTAGAAAGAAATAAGCCTGTGCAAAAAAAAACCAGCCTGTGTCAATATTTTGCGCAGTATTATGCTGCCTAGCTAAAGGGGTGTTTAGATCCCTTGAAACAAAAGTTATTAATATGTTTTCATGTTTTCACTTTTATATCTTTTTTAAGCCTAAAAGTGTTTATATTGTCAAATATTACTATCTTTAAATTTGCCCTGCATTTGGCAATCTGCAAAAAGCAGGCTAGACACAGTCGATATAGAACCAGTAAAGAGGAAGGATTCAAGATGTAACTCTACAAAGAAGAAAAGAACTGTTCGACCCGCGTACCACCCTCGCTGTCAAAGCGAGTGCCAAGAACCCTGTATTCTTTATGTGACCAGATCTGATCAATATACTTCTTTAATTTGCAACCACATCGATTCATGAGAGAGAGAGAACATCATATTGCTGGTTAAAGATTAAGAAGTCTTTTATATATTCTTTTATATATTCTACCATCTCAAGCCACCCTCCCCAACTCAACTTCCAAATACTTCCTCGCCAATTCACATCTTTCTCATTTTCTGAGACAAGTGTGATGTCCTGTGTATAATACGTGAACATTTGCAGGAATTCTACACTTTGAATTCCTTTTCAGGCTCAAAGGGACTGACAAAATACACACCGAGAGATTGTCTAATTTCCTTTCTATTCTAGTCTCTGTTCTGTGTCTACGCGCCTTTAGAAGCTTCTTAGATAACCTATAACATTTTGTTGATATCTTTATTTTTCTGTATGGGAGTCGATAATCTAATTTTATGATAGAAGACACACGATATCTGGCTCACTGCTACGTATAGATAGAAGTTTAAGGATACCGAGGTGGATCGAAAATGTATCTCTTCTCTGCAATTTTATAGGAACCTAAAGCATTTTTTTTAAATAATAAAATCCTTCAAGAATTTTAGAGTGTCAATATCTAAGATTTGAAATCAATTTCAAAATTCGTCCGAACTCTCAATTCTCATATTATTTCTAGGAGAGCTATTCTCATATTTCTTACATTGTAAAGGAAGAAATATTTCCTTTTGATTGATTTGATGGAGAGATAACTTTACTATATTTGCATCTTGAAACTCTCAAACAGAACTGCCAAAATTGTTTTTTTATACGTCATATGCATATTATTTTAATTCGATCCATTGATCTTGAGAAGTTAACTGCAGTGTTAGGTGGATTTGGATGTTTTGTACTAGAGCGGAAATTCAAGAAAATTCAAATGTTTAATGACCATAAAACAAACAAAGGAACTTACTTTTTGCCACAAACTCTCATCCTTATATCTTTGCAACATAATGGTGTAAACCTTTGATATTTTAAACTTAAATTATTTGATCCAACAGAATTTACAGTTTGCAATGGTCTATGGTCGATCTATGACCTTAGGTTTGAAAGATAAAGGGATTGGAAAAGCCGAGTTTGCGGCAAAGACTAAGTTCCTTTAGAAGTATAAAGTAGAGAGTGTTCCATATAATATTGAATCATCCGGGCTTTAAATTAAGATAATCCAAGAACACTGTTTTCTGTAACAAAATTTTTGTAAATTATTCTGTAAATTTTTTTAAATGATTATATATTTTAAAAATCATTTTCCCCCCGAAATATCCTGAATGGCTTTGGTTACCCTGCAAGTTGTGCCTGAACTATTTTATTATTGTTTGTATTCAGCAAATCCTATAAATTAAACATAAGGTTATATATGAATAATTTGTAGAAATAAAAATCAATTATCCGGAAATTAACGGAAAATCGGAAAACAGATAAATTCTGCAAAAGGGAACCTTTAAAGGTACGGTCGTAATTTTAAGTGACCCTCATTTTAAAAGGACAGACCGGCTATGAAAGGTAGTTGAACTGAGTATGTAGTGTTGTGGAAAACTTCTTTCGGATTTATTTCAGATATTTAAAACTTTTTAAAGAGCCGTATATCCTGAGTTTGAGCACAAATTTCGACGTTCAAATCTCCTACTTTTGGGGGTGGATACGTTTTCAGAATTAGTTTTTTTTTAATTATTAAATAACGACGACAAAAAATGTAAACAAAACTCTACAGTAAACTAATTATTTCTTTCGGAACCGGTTGAGAAAATAAAAATTAATCTTGTCATCAAAAATAGGTAATCTTATTCAATTATTAGTTTCTATTTTCTCATTATTCTATAGTTCTCATTATTCAAAAAAATTTTCTGCAGATTTTCTTGAATTATTATTGAAAAGAAGACATTTGAAGAATTTGAAGAAATCTGCGAATAAATTCAAAGAAAATAAGAAATTCAATATAATGATGAAAACGAAATAATTGATTCTAGCATTGATTTATTGACAAATTTCTTTTGAGAAATATGTTTTCAACTATCTAGTTTGATCACTGTATGATTTTTACTTTATTTTTCGTCGTCGTTATTTAGTAATTTAGAAAAAAACAGATTCTGAAAACGTATCCACCCCCAAAGAAGGAGTTTTGAACGTCGAATTTGCGCTCAAACTCAGGATTTACAGATCTTTAAAAAGTTTTTTTTATGTCTCAAATGAATCCGAAAGAAGCTTTCAACAACACTGCATACTCAGTTCAACTACCTTACATAGCCGGTCACTCCCTTTAAAGAGGGCAATGCCCAATTCACAACGGTACACTTGAAATCTTAATCTGCAAAGAAATAATGTGAAAGATGACGTCATTTTTCTGGCTTGAAAACGGTTAAATTTTGATAATATCTCCACTCTTTCTAAAGTAAGAAATGCGCAAAAAACAACAAAACTGCAAATGAAAATAACACACACAAAAAAACATAAATATCTACTTCACTCTTTATCATACAAAAATTGAAAGGTTTAAGATTTAAGATTTAAGAGGTTCTCACGTCTCAAGGGACTGGAATTGACATCACCTTTCTTTTAAATTGTTAAAATAAATCCTGTCTAAATTTTCTTTTATGTTTGAAGGGAGCTGAAACTACACTACGCTTTCTCCATATATGATATAGACGGGGACGGGTATATCAGCAAACAGGATATACAGCAGGTAACAGAATACAGAAACGTACTTATATCAACCGATCTAGAGGAGACGAAGTTATAGGGTTTCTGACCTTAAAATTGTTTTTTACATTGTCTATTTGATTGTCTCAAAACCATTAAGTTCGATTTCCCGACTTCCAAAAATCAAAAAATTTGATTGTCCTTAAATTTCGAAAGGATTTACAAGGTAAAGCTTTAGAAAGAACAGCAAAAACTCGGCACAAGCTCTAATTTTCTAATCCTTATCTTTGTAACTTTAATATTTTAAACTACGAATTCTGCTGGATCAAATAGTCAAAGTTTAAAATATCAAAGGGTTTCAACATCAGGTTGCAAAGATATATTAATTGAAAAATTTTAGTTTTTGGCAAAGATTTGTTCCTCTTTCCAACTTTCCATATTTGTTAATCTTGAGGTTGTTCAGCTAGTTTCCCAGGGTGAGTTAAACAGCACTGAACTTGAGGCAGTCTGTCGTCAGGTAAAAGGCACTGTAAACGTATCTACATGTATATCCCAGTCATATAGGGCAAACCAGGCGGATACGAAGAAAAGCCCTCTTCAAAAGTTGTACTTTTAATGGAATATTGAAATATAGCCAATCAGGGGGCGGAATTAATCCCAGTACACTGTACAGTACAAGGATAAAGTCGGAACAGTACACTGTACAGTACAAGGATAAAGTCGGACCAGTACAAATTTGGTAGAGCTTTTTTAATCCCTCACATTCTGACATGACAGTGAAGGTGTAAACTAACATGAAAACTCTAAAATTTGTAACTAAAAGGTACCTGGTACGTAAGCTAAGCCAATTATACCGCTCAAGACATGTCCCTGGGGCCAGATTTATCGGTTATTTTATTTAAATATTTATATAAGACTATCTAAAGGGCAAGGCGTAAAAAAAATTGGGAAAAAAATAATTAAAATTTTTTTTTTTTTTTTATCAATTTTTTTGCCTTTGTTACCCCCGGGCTACCCTTGAGTGCCTACATGTCAGCCCATTCGGTCCAGCCGTTTGGCCGGCCAGTGGGAACATAGAAACAAATGTCTTGTTTTATTATATAGATTAATTCATAGAGTTTCTGTCTAAATCACCAATATTTTCTAATCCCTCCTGCTTTGCAACCTGATGGTTTAAACCTTGGATATTTCTAACGTAAATTATTTGATCTAACGGAATTCATAGTTTAAAATATCTAAAGTATTGAGTTGAAAAGACATATGTTTTAGTAAAGGAATTGAGTTTTTGCCGCAAACTCTAATTTTCTAATTCCTATATCTTTGCAACGAAATGGTATAAACCGACAATATTTCAAGAATAGACTATTTGATCTAACAGAATTCATAGTTTGAAATATCAAAGGTCTACGACATCGGGTGGTTAAGTTATAGGGGGGAAACAGTTAGAATTTGTGACAAAAACTCATTTCCTTTGTGGCAATGGCTGAATTCCTTAATAAGAATCCTTAATATGAATTTCATACCCTATGCTTACTTTGAAAGAAAGTAGAGATGATTCTTGCTCTAATGGACATCTTATAGAGGTTAGACTGACCAAATCATGAATTCCAATCCCTTTAATAGGTCCTAATGTCTCCAATATTAAATATTCCAGGTCCTTGAAGAGTCTGATTTTGATGATGACGAGCAGCTGAGTAAAAATGAGTTTACACATATTGTGGATAAATCCCCAGACTTCTTCACAACATTCAATATTAGGATTTAAACAAGATCAAAATCACTTCAAAATAAAGTGAAGTTAATTTATGATTCATAATCCCTATTTTGAAAAGCTTAAGAGGAGAACAAAACTGTTTTGAAAATTTTATACGTTATGTGACCGGAAACAGTTTCTTATGCGTAAAATCCAAACCAGGGAGCTAGGAGGGCACAAAGTCGTGCTAATATTGTGGCATTTATTTGACCTTCCTCTGTTTGGTTCAGTGTGGAATATAAATCCTTTCAAAACAAAGGTTCGTCTGTTTCAATTTAAACTTTCCTTTGCTTCTAATTAAGCTGCCTGGAGCTTGACATGAGCCTGCAGGATATGACGCTTTGACTGTACATCTGTAGGTTGATCGTTGATTAAAATAATATTAGCTGTTCCTATATAAATGATCTTTAAGTAACTGAATAGTTTCCACTTCTTTAATTGTCTAATTACTATATTTGTACAACTCGATGGTGTAAACCTTAGATATTTCAAACTATGGTTATTAGAGTTCATAGTTTGAAATATCAAAGGTCTACGACAACAGGTTGCATAGATATGAGGTTAAAGAAAATTGTAGCAAGTGTTCAGCTTCTTAGTTTTAGTTAGTTATGTATAAATAGTATCTTATAGTAAATGTAATATGTATGTATATATATATATATATAGACATATATAGTAAAATCTATGGATTTCAGGGGGTTTTCAGGCCCCAACGGGTGCCCCCTCTGAATAGAAAAAAAATGTAAGTCCCCCCATGGACAAATCCATGATTACGCCCCTGAATACAAACAAGCTTATTCCCCTTCTCACCTACCCAAATATTAAAAAAATCTTTTTTTTGCGTTTGTCCCCGATCTTAATATATCTCATTATTTAAATATTTAAAACTCTCTGTGTAAAATATATCTTTGAAAATAAAAGTAAAAATGCCTAGTTGCAAATTATTAGAGTATTTAATTTTATTTTCAGTCTTAACCAATTCATTTTTAATCTCGATAAAACCAATGTTTCAAAGGAAATAATTTGTTTTAAAATTTAAATTTTTTATTTTCTCATTGTTAGGTTAAAAATAGACTTTTAAAACTTAAATTTGTTTATCTAAAAGAATTTTTTTTAGAAATCTCTCTTAAACAATTTGCTAATTTCACCTTGCAAAACAAACAGCAGTGAAAATCTATACCGGAGCTGTTTTTTCTTCGGNGCCAGTCAGAACAATTATTAGAATTGCGCGTTTTCCTTCGCGCTCTATATGTTATTATACATAATGTCTATCCAGGTTTAAAAGTTATGATATTTATTAAATACATGAAAAAAGATATGAAAAAATTCTGATCTGTTCAGTCAGCAAGCTAAATTTTTGAAAAATTATTAATTTCAACCTAATTATTTTAGATGCTTAAACACAACTACTGTTGTAATTAAAAGTTTACATGGATAATTAATTTTGTGTATTTATCAATTAATCTTCCTGTAGTTTTTTGGTAAATAAGTAAATAATTATAATAAATCTTAAAAACTTATTTTTAGTTTAGAGTGAAGCGTTTAAAACTCTAATTTTTCAAATAATATTAGGATTATTTCATTATATATCAGCCAAAGGTATTAATCTGGCAGCACAACCAGAAAAGTGGAACGTTTAATCTGAAATAATTCTGGGGGTTCACATAGACTAAAAAAATTAAATTTATGAAATTAAACGACCAGTGCAGGCCACTTCAGATAAAATCATAATTTAATACCAAGCGAGGGTGAAAGGCTGGAATAATAAAAAACCCTTGACAACGTTGAGTACCCCACTAGTAGGTAATCAAAATCGTCTTTTTTCTAATAAACATTGTCGTCAATAATTCTGAAAAAAAAAGAAACTACAATAAAAGTGATATATTAATATATTTTAAGTTACAGTGCGTTCACAGATTTGATTGGTCCAAACCCAATATGGATTGTACAGTACAATAATAATGTATAATACCGTATATATATATATATAAATATAAAGACGCAAAAAGCAAGATGGCAAAGCAGTAAAATACTGAATAATTCAAGTTAACAATGTTTACGTAACAAACGCAGAAAAGTAACACACAAAATGACCAGTGCTTTGAGAAGATTTTTCTTTCGATTCTTTATAATTCTGTTGATAATTTTCTAGTGAAGTAAAAATACTAAAATACGATTATTGTGTAAAAAACTTCCATTGAGGGATTTTAAAAAAATGTAAATAATGGTTATAAATAATAGTTTGAAGAAATGTAACGGACAATAAACATACCCATCAGATAATGTTAAACAAATAAACTAAATTAACAAAATTAAAAATCTATAAGGTTTACAATTTACTTTAAGTGGCCATACATCTACGGTAGGTGTATTATCAATAATTCATAATTTCACAACTGATTCCGCGACGATGACGTGGCCGAGTATAGCTGAGATTTGCTTACATTCCGACCAATTAGTGTACAGCCTCCTACTCTAAGAGTAACACAAAAAAATCAAAGAAATTGGTTTTTGTCCCTTAACAATTAAAAACAAGTTTTAACTTTATATGATTTACAAATGTTAAATTTGTAAGTAAAATACAGATTGCTTTCCTATCTTAGCAGTTAAAGGGACTGTAAGCTTTATTTCAAGCAGACCTCAATGCAAAGATGACAATGCCCGATTCACAACCGAACCCTGAAAAGCTTTTTCTGAACAATTATGATTTAGATATCAATGTTTATAATTTCAAAAACTAAATATTTTCAATCGTTGTTCTCTAAGGAGTGATTTGCACATTTATATGAGAAATTAACACTATTAAATCTGAAAAAACGACAATATCTTCCAAATTATTTATCAGATACAGGTTTAAAGGTCGCTTTGTGATCCAGCTTTGCCATCTTTGCACGGAAGGTCGCTTAAAATTTCACTTTAAAGTAAAATCTTGATTGTCAAGAGTTAGTGCACTGTGCAATATAAACATTTTGGCACTAAATATGAAATAGTAAATATTGATGTTTTGAGTGAAGATAATTCTAATTTCTAATGTGAAAACTGTCCTATTTTTGTTGTTGTTGATAATGAATATGCTGTATTGGAACTTTAGTTAAGACTAAAAGGGGTAATTTGTATTTATGGACCCATATTTAGGTGTCTAGACGTAGAAGGCACGTCTTTTAAGCTCCGTTGAAAATTACTTTCCACATTTTTAAAAATGTCTTTTGTTCACCCAGGTTAAGAATCAATTTTGTGAAGCGGACTTTGGTGCGCCGACAGATCCCAAAGATGTAGTTGTTCCTCCCGCCTGTCAGGATTATACATGGCCGGTCGCACCGGCGCATACCAGCCCTCCCCGGGCACGGACGTTCGTGAGAGTGCGACGAGTAGGAAGACGACATAAATATTGATTGAGATTAGTTCTACAAGAAGAATAGGACCAACGGAGGAGATACCGAAGGGAAGAGGATCTTTGTGAAACTCCGGGTTCCAGTGAAGGCACAGCTCCAATACTAATCTAGAAATAAATAGATATATCAATAACATAACATTAAAATAACTAATATTAAACTTCCAAAAGATCGGGTTATGGTTTTAACTTATGCTGCTCATCTTTTAACAAAACAAATCAATTTTATATTCATAATTTTCTATATTTTTCAATGAAAACAACAAAGAAATGCAAATTGGTTTTTAAAAACAAGCTTTAAGATAATTAGCTCACGCCCATAGTAGATAACAGGCCCAGTCGCAATTAAATCTTATCCTAGCAATTAAAATTAATCATATCATTACTTACTCAAATAAGGTTGTGGTGAGGGGAAGGGAGGAGAACTAACCTGAAGATGAAGGTTGTGGTGAGGAGAAGGGAGGAGAAAAGGTTGTAAATAAGAACTCCCTTTAATCTCCAGGCTCTACTTGTGGTTGGGTAACTGAAATAAAATTAATTAAGATACCAATTAATTAAATAATTGTGCAAACAAATAAACAAACGTTTTCGTTTTTCTTTCGTTCCCAAATATTTTATTTCTTCTTCTCTAATAATTAAGAATCATCCCCCCCCCTCACCCCTCAAACGAAGTTCGGAGGGGAAGGGGGTTCACTCCCTGTTCTATGGTCTAATCAGTGGATTAATAGTGGTATTCACAATTGTTTCTGATCGATTGATAAAGTATAGTTTCCAGGGGATTAATGGATATATCTAGTAACTATCAACTGTACCTGATACAGTTCACTTTAATCATGCAATATACTTTATCTACAGGGTTACAGGATATCAGACTTTACAGACGACTGCAAGGAACTTTATTTTCTTACATTCAAGGTTCCTTTATGCATCAAACTAATAGTTTCTTTCTTCGCAAAATCTATAAGCATACCATAAAAACTTATTTATGGCAAAGGTACAAATTAGACCTTGAGCTATATTAAGTTTAAATCTTCATTACATTCTTATATTAAGAACCATGTTAACACTTAAACTAAAGAATATCCTTATTAATTTTAACCATCTCACTGATTTTCTTAAATCTAAAAGAAACTGATTTTTTGAATGCCACAAACTTTGATTTTCTTATCCATTTATCTTCGCAACCCAATGTCATGGACCTTATATATTGTAAACTATGTATTCTGTTAGATCAAATGATATAAGTTTAAAATATCAAAGGTTTACACCAACAGCTCTGGTTCCGGTGCTCCTTTAAAAAGGAAATAAAAAGGCAACTAACATTCTCATTATCGTCTTAACTTAAAATTTACTAATAAAAATTACACATTAAGGTTTAAAGGAAATCATTTGGAAATTTTTTTGAATAAAAAAAATTAGGTTGTTCTTAAATTGTTGATAAATAATAATGTAATTAAATAAAATCTTCAATGCAAGTTCCAACTTTCTATTTTGTTTTTTGAATATTCCGCTTCTAAAATATAAGATTGATTTTAATTTTCAATTTTGAGGAATATGCAACAGTTACATCAGGAAAACCCCTATTTAAAACAGGCTTAATATGTTAATTTTGATTAATTTGAGAAATCGAGAATCCATAGGATGGCCATTCTAGGTATTTAAATACGAGATGACTGAAATTTTTGGGAAAAAGCCTGTTAAAGGAAAATGTTAAATTCCTGATAAAAAAGCAAATGGGATACATTGGGTTCAGAAGATGTGTCTGCACTCTGCAGTCAACCAAACAATCCAGAGATGACTTCAAGGATGTACACGGGTTGGAAGATTTAAGCCTCAATAACTTTCCCGAAGAAATTCTGCGCCAATGCATTTTTCGGAGTATATTATTTTTACAAGGAAGATATAGGAATCGGTAATTTGAGTTTGTGGCAAAGACTCAATCAATTCCTTTCACGAAATATTTTTCTAAAACTGATTTAACTAATTTTTAAATTTATTCAATTTTTTCTGGGATAGTGAAAGGTATTCTTTTGTGAAGAATAAATTTATTGACTTAAAGCCAATCTAAATATAATATTGACACGCACCCCCCCCCCCTGGTAACATGGGGCTTCCCCCCCCCATTACAACAACCAAAAAGTCCATATCTTGATTTATTGAAGTATAATCGAGAAATGAAATAACAAAACACCATTAATCATTATATTACGTAAAAAATAAGTATTCAAGAAATTTTTTTTTATATTATTTTAGATAATTTGCAATTAGAGAAAAAACTATTTTTAATATATCTATCAGGGGCGGATACAGGGGGGGGGGCGGGGGGACATTCGCCCCCCCCCTGAGATTTCGAATTTTTGTTCATATTTTCAGAATAGCTTCTCTATAGCATGCTTAAGGGAAAGAACCCCTAGTGCAAAACAGGAAAAATATTTGTCTTAATAAACTATAATGTGTGAAAAGTTAAAAATCTAGTTTTTTAGTCTTCAGTCATTAATTTTGACTCTTTTTGAGCCTTTTAGGTCAAAAAAAAATTTCGCCTGCGCCGCGATTTTTTGTTCCTTATTATGAATTTTTTTGTTCCTAAAAAATCTTGCCCCCCCCCCCCCTCACTTAAATCCTGTATCCGCCCTTGATATCTATCTTTTGGAGTTTATTTTGTATTTAATAAACGTAAAAATGGCTGAACTGATCAGGCCATAATTTTATGTTGTAACTCACTTAACCCCAGGGAAAGTTTATGGCCGGTCAAAATAGAAAAAAGATATGAAGCGCCCTAAAAGAAAAATATATAATTATTCCACAGAAATATCTATTTTTACCTCGATCCTTTACTCTTTTAACTTTTCAAGTTTTCGTAGAGAGTCCGCCTCTTTTAAATTTCTCTTAGTTTCTCTCATATATAATTCAAAATCAATTTGGGAAAAGCACTTTTTCTTTTTACTATTTAGAAAAGTATATTTAACCTGCGAAAACTTAAAGAAAAAGTTTTCCATAACATAAATATTTAATATGACATTATATTACCATAAATTAATTTTAACACGCAGCGTCTAATTTCTGCGACAGATATCCTCAATTTAGAGGATAACACTGATTCACAGCCAAACATTTATATTATCATTCCCTGTTAAATGGGAGGTAATTGTAATTACAAGTGACCCTCCATGCAAAGATGGCAATGCCCAATTCACAACGGTACCCTTGAAACATTTATCTTATCAATTATGTGGAAGATTTGGCCGTTTTTCTAGATTTGAAGTGTTTCGTTCTAATAGTTTCTATATGTTTCTTTCAGCAGTAGAAATTCAAGTCAAGTGTGTAGAAAAACCACAATTGAAAAAATCTTTTTTCAAAAATATTACCAATAATATCTAATTTATGCTTGACCAGACAAAGCTTTAAAGCGTATCTTTCTTAATCAGGCCTTGTCCTCGTTGCGATGAGGGAAATTACGCTTACAGTCCCTTTAAACCTCTACTTATTAAACCAATACGTGCAGTGACAAGAAATCCAGCATGTCTTCAAATTGAAAACGACTAAGGAGAGTTCGATCAATAAAATTTCCTTTTTCAAGAGTCTTTAGCAAACTCTTTTTGCAACTTTGGTTAACATAAAGAAAAAAAATTGTTTAAAGTGAGAATACATTTATGTTTTCCGTTTTGCAATTCAAAGAACATTTTTAGCAATTATAAGAATATGGTCATGTTAGTTATTATAAACATTAAACATAGCTGATTTACGTTAGTAGGCGATTATATCCATTAAATGAAGACAACTTTTGATTTCAATTTTGATTTATATTAAGCTTTTAAACAGCATGAATACACAAAAATATGGAAACAAAGAGAAGCTGCCAATAAAAAAGCTTCTCTTTATTTACTTGTAAACTTGTAATTCGAAAAAAGCTTGTTAACAATTTTAACCTTTATATAAAAAAGTCGTCTTCATTACATTGATATCTAGAAACCAATCAGACCAAGGGGCAATTAAACTGATTACCTTTCATATCAGTTTAAACTAGAATAAACCATAGAAGAATTTCTTTAAAGTTCAATTTGGCAAAGAAGGTTTCCGCTCTTTTAAAAAAATGTTTAATTTATCAACTTAAGTTCTTAGAACGCTAAAAGGTTTACTCTGTTTTTTATCACAAGAAAACAAATATGCCAACCCCTATGTCAAATTTTTTCCCAAAAATTTTTTCTTGACCCTTTAACAATCTCTGAAATTCTTCCATAAAAGGAAAATTAATTTTTGAAAGAAGATGAAAAAGGATTCTAAAAATCAAGAAATAAATCCAAAAGAAAAAATGTCAAAACTACTTTGATAAAAACTTAAAGTTCAACAAGAGAGATCATTTTTTTGAAAATCATAAGATTCATATAAATATTGAAGAAAAACTAAACATTCAATATAACTGCTGAATTTTTTTTGAAAATACTGCTTCTGAGGGAAGAGAAGATATTCTTAAGAGACGAATACTTTTTTTCATTTTTTAAAATTTTTGTTTGACCTCAAAACTCACCAATAGGTTTTTTTGCATTTCTATCAGATTTACAGAAAATTTTGAATTCCAATTTATTTTGGATTGAATGCTTGGTTACTATTGGAAAGGTTCCTAATGAAAACTAAATTGAATCTGAGAAACTTTAAACCAAACCATCAAGATGTAGAGAGAGAAACCCCAACAGAGGAACAACTTATTTATTTAATTTGTCCCTTCTATAAAATGAAATAAATAATCTGGAAATTATCTAACTTTTTATTTTATTAAGGTTTATTTTAATTTTTTTGTTAATTTAATCATTTTTCTCATATTTTACATTAACTCTTTCATTAATCTATCTTTTTTTACTTATCATCGTAAGTGATTATCTTCTTTCCTCTCCTTTAATAATTCTGTTAAATCGTTCGCCATTGTCATCAGTAAACCTAAATTTCTACCATCCATTTTGTACACCAAATGAATGATCCCCTTTTAGTGAATGCACGTGGCCTTGCAAGTTTAATTTTCAAAAGATCTTATTATCTATTTTCCATTTATTTTCAATATAAATTAAATTATTTCCTTTTTTATTTAATTTAGGTTCATTTTATTATGTTTAGATAAGATTAACAATATACTTACTGTATTGATATATCACATATAACTCTGAAGCTGATGATGGCCAGGTAGGACTGGAAACAAGCAACCCCTACAGCCAGGCAGAATATTAACCCTAGGGATACGTAGGTCGTCTTCTCCTGCCAATGATTGTTGAAGGGATTGTGAAGAAAAGGGAAGCAAAGGAATGTAAATGTAGTAAGGGCAAGGACGCATCCCAGGATAACCAAGGTGATACATCTCCAATAGTATCTTGTAGTACGCTCCCAGGGTTCATTATCCGCCAGCTTGTCCAGGGTGAAGATAATCCAGAAGAGGACCAGGACGGAGAAGGTCAGGATCTGTGTAATATACTCCAGGAGAATTAGATGAGGTATAGGAATCTGGGATACAATGAGTTCCAAGGGAATGTTATTGACTACCTGCGCCAATCCTGCAGTAATAACCAACCTATCTGGAATATTTATGTAGAGATCGTTCCTGCACAACCGAACCATAAACCAAACCAGGGAGAAGAGAAGGAGAGGCAGGAACACGCACTTGATGTAGAACCTTATCTCATGGAACCCCTGGCTTTCAGTTATAACGGAGAGATAACTAATCAAGGTTCCGTTCGTCTCAACCAGGTTGATTGCACTGGGTTGTATAAGCTTCTCTATACTAAGAGATGTTATGTAGGTTGAGTTGGATATAGGGAAGAGCTCCAGGAGCGGATATATAACACAGAGGAAGGATAGCTCTGATACTTCTCCAGTATCCGCCTGATCAGGACTTGGAACATTCCTACAGTGCATAGTTCTATTCTTATTTCTTATCCTAGCTTTAGAATGCCAGGCGGAGGAGAATGATTCTGCATCCGAATCCTCTAGGTTAGAGTTTAAGGCGTAATCTATACTGCTTGATATTACAACGGACTGCTTAAATTCTGCAAGGTTGACTAGAGAGGAGTTTTCATTCTGATCCGTTATTAGATCATCTCCGAATACTTTGAAGAAAATACTTAAACTCCCGGTCAGTTTCCAGTTCCATACGTTGAAATTATTCTCACGTGGAAACTTAAAGGACATCATCAGGTTGGACAAGGAGACCATCTCTCCTTCACTTTTAGACACGCACCCGAAGTTCTCACATCCATCGCAGCTGAGTGGTCCTGTCAAGGTTTTAGACTGACAGTGTGATCCTTGGAACCTGTCTGCTTGGAGGAGACCCGGAGAGAACAGGAAAACCAGGATTGAAGTTCCAACATGGAGAACTATTACCAGGATTATCAAAGATATGGATAAACCCTTGCTCCATCTCTGAACCTGAGTTCCCTGAGAGCTAATCATTTTGAAAATATATTATATTTTCATCTTTGTTATTGTTTATATCCTTGATCAGCTGATACTGTATTTGCACAGTGTTTTCTCACTGAATAATGCACTTATCATCACATTTAGTTGCTCTACCTGCCTTTCTTCCATTGTTAATTACAACATCCGGAGACGGTATAAATATAAGGCCGGAAGGGCGGATGAAGGGAGGGATATACCGGAATTGTCTACAGCTGTCAGGTGTTGCCTACCTACGCTGTTCTAGTTGACTGAGTTTTGGAAATATCCAAACCAAACCCTGGAGTCAAACCAAATAATCTGCTTTCACCTGAAAACCGCGAAACCTCGAATATTTGGCGGGAATTTCACTCCTTCGAGCACATAGATTAATGAGATTGAAGGGGTGGCTCTAAGAGAATCGTGTGGGGAATGTGAGTGGTTAATAATAATAATAATAATAATAATAATAATAATAATAATAATAGTAATAATAATAACAATAATGATATAATTTAAATAAAAAAGTATATACACAGAATTTATTCTGGCTACATTTAAAAAAAAATTCAAAATGTACATATATAGAAAATATAGTCATACATTACAAGATTATTAGCTACTGTTTATGCACATATATGGACATATATAAATATATATATATAGAATAGCATTTTCACATGCTTTTACTACTATAAAGAGGGTTTAAACTTCTTCAGCAAGAATCAATCTGTAAAAAATTGGCTTCATACATATATACAAACTAAATACTGGGTACATGATACTAGGTGCATGATACTGGATACTGGATACATGATACAGGGTACATGATACAGGATACAGGATACTGGAT
Organism: Eurytemora carolleeae; assembly: GCF_000591075.1. Lineage (NCBI taxonomy): Eukaryota > Metazoa > Arthropoda > Copepoda > Calanoida > Temoridae > Eurytemora > Eurytemora carolleeae. The sequence goes on along the minus strand of NW_019396130.1, from coordinate 140,559 downwards.
ACAGGATACTGTGCCTACATAATGTTTCTTGTTTTATATTGATGATACGCATATAAATTTTTGATAAATCAATTTAATAATTTATTTTCAATTTTTTACCTGAAAACTGATGTTATCTTTGCTTTAAACATTAAAACATTAAGATATTTTTTAACACAAATATTATGCGTAATATATATTCATTTACTCCAATGCCTATGTACATTGAACATATATGTACGGCAAATGTTCTAAATTGTAAACATATCAACAAAACAGATGTATAAAATACGGGACATTTTGTTTTTTAACAATTATTTATTCATGACTGAATAATCAATTAAAATCTTAAATAGTTGTTTTCATCTATAAAACCCTAATATCTTTAAAATCTGTAAACCTGTATTCTGTAAACCCCCCCCCCCTGGTGAGGCCAACAATGAACACTATGTGTATGTTCATTCTACAGGTTTCTTCCACAAAAAAAACTCTATCAATATGATTGAATAATCCAGGGGCGGATCCAGAATACATAGTTCACACGGGGATACCGACATTCATCCCCCCCCTCCTCCTCTTTCTGCTTTATGTTGCAGGTTGGAGGGGGGCCTTGCTCCCCCCCCCCCTCCACACCCACATCCACCCACCCAGATGTATGCCGGCATCATTTTGGCGGGAAAATATATAGATAAACATATGCGTGTATAGATAGATAGATAAATAGTTCTCCACAGGTGGTAGAATTCAGATTTAGAGAGAGATAGAGACACTGGGGACATGATGATAGACAGATATGAGAACAAAATATGACATAATAGACATCTTGCCAGGAATTTGACAATATTTTTAAAAAATCACTATTTGCACATTTTTTCTACAGTAAATTACTATTAAACTATTTAAAAAGATGGATTTATTTGAAATGTTTTTATGCTTTCAAACCTTGAAAAATAAGATTTAAAAACAAAGAATTATTCTACAACTTAATAATAATATATTTCATTTGAACATATTTCTCATTTTATAATAAATCTTTTTAGGTTTTAGGATTTAAGGCAGGGGTCTTCTTACAGAATTATATTCAACTATAAACTATATTTTTAACAACAAACTAACCAGGAAGAGAAGGTCAAATTCAATAGACATTACTGTTACGACTTTTAGATTCCGTTGCTCCTCTAGTTCTGATATTATGCATAAGTGTAAATCAAGCTAATTTATTTTAAATTCAAAACATTTTTGTTCTTATCTATAGCTCTTCAATAATTAAAGGAGTAATGATGAAAACATATAAGATAAATCTTCCATGCATTTTACTTCAGTTTGACGTGCACATGTTATATGAGTTTATTCGAAATATCTGTATCATAAAAAAAGTTTTATAATTACATCATTTTTAGCATGAACCCGCATCCCACGTCAAACTATAGTAATTTTATATTAGATTGAAGTTTTATGTTTTCAATCATAACTCCTCTTACTAGAAAGAAATTGGGGAGAAAAAAATGTTTTTGAGTTGCTAACGGAACCGGATAAATAAAAATAAGCTTTTCTCATTCTTTGCTCATCCATAAACCTTACCTGGGGTCATGTGAGACCCCACGAAAACATTTCGGCCCGATTGGTTCAACCGTTTCGACGTTTATTGGACACAAACAGACAGACAAACAGACAGAAAAGCAAAATAAATAGATATATAAGATTATAATTATATCCGATGCCAAAACTTGATCCAGAACCTGAGTCAACATTGTTGATTTGAGGCCAGGAGTTTATACCTATGTATGGAGTATATAATGCAGGGGTGGATTATTAAGGAGTGGGGGGGGGATAATAACCTTTCCTGGAAAATTGTGGCATGTCTTCTCCGTGAGTGAGGTTGCTATATATGTTGCTTTCATAATCTCAGGGATAGGACTCCTTGCATAATCTCAAAGATAGGACTCCTTGCATAATCTCAGGGATTGGACTCCTTGCATAATCTTAGAGATAGGACTCCTTGCATAATCTCAGGGATAGGACGTCAAATTAATTATTTCTCTAGAAAAAAATATAAAAATCTTTTAGTAGTTATTTTCTTTTTCAAAAATTTTATTAATGTCAAGATTGTAAAATGGACAGTGATGATTTAAAATGTTAACAGATATATTTTATATACGTATCCCTAGCCCCCTCCCTTTCTTATTACATTTTCTCCCTCTACTCACAATTTCGTTTTTCTTTTATTTGTTGTAAAATATAAGACTGTATCATTTGTATCAGATTATACATAACGGAAAAGGAATTACTCAGAATTTCTCTATATCTTTGCAACCCAATGTCGTAGACCTTAGATATTTACAACTGTGAATGCTGTTAGATCTAATAATCTAAGTTTGAAATATCAAAGGTTGCAAAGATATAGGGAGTAGAAAAATTGAGTTTGTGACAAAGATATATTTCTGTTCTTCCAAGAAACAAAGAAAAGTTGTCTCTCTTCATTGTTCATCTATATTTAGGAGAAATGTTACAGACACTTTCTACAATGTTGCAGAATAACAAACAGCCGTCACATAAATATAATCTAGTAGACGTAACTTTATTATATTTTTTGAAATTTGGTGTTACCTGGACTATTGTAGCAAATATCTTAGCAATCCCCATATTTGTTAACCTGAGCATACCTAGATAAACATGAGCTAAGTAACATAATTAAAACATGCATTGTATATTGTCCGCATAGCTAAATGTGCCCATTACACGCACCTCTGACCCTTAAATAAAATTAAATTCAACCAAAAGTCTGACAGCGTCAACCTTTGCACCGGCTAGTCCTATTGGGTGTCTGCTTTATTTACCCACTGTCCGGGTGATACAGTACAAACTGGGACTGGAAAGGTTGACCCGGCTTGGAAATTCAAATGTACTACGGCTGCCCGTGATAAGTGAATACGTAAATCTTGTATTGCGACTAACCCATTCAATGTACGTAAATATCTATAACTCCGCCATACCCATCTTATGATTACTTAACTACGTTTTATATATATATATATATATATATATATATATATATATATATATATATAACAACGCATAACTTGTAATTACGCTCTTAGATACCCAATTCTAATATAAACTGAAGAAATATAGGTTAGTTGATACAGAAACTCCGCTGTGATGTTGAGAGTAATAATGTTTTCGTTGAAACATACGAGTTGACTTCGTGTCCTGTTTGAGGCATTGATCAATTAATTGATTGCTATTGTCCAGTTGACATAGCAAACAAGATCGCGCCTATTGGTAGTGGCATTGATAGTTCATGGGATTGTAGCCGTGTGGATCGTGTCCTGTTTGTGACATTGATCAATAGATCGCAATTGTCCGGTTGACATAGCAAACGAGATCGCGCCCATTGGTAGTGTCGTTGATAGTTCATGGGATTGTAGCCGTGTGGATCGTGTCCTGTTTGAGACATTGATCAATAGATCGCGATTATCCAGTTGACATAGCGAACGAGATCACGCCTAGTGTTAGTGGCATTAATAGTTCACAGGATTGTAGTCGTGTGGATCATGTCCTGTTTGAGACATTGATCAATAGATTGCTATTGTCCAGTTGACATAGCAAACAAGATCGCACCCATTGATAGTGGCGTAGATAGTTCATGAGATTGTAGCCGAGTGGATCGTGTCCTGTTTGAGACATTGATCGATAGATCGCAATTGTCCGGTTGACATAGCAAACGAGATCGTGCCCATTGGTAGTGGCGTTGATAGTTCATGGGATTGTAGCCGTGTGGATCGTGTCCAGTTCACGGGATTGTGTGGATCGTTTCCTGTTTGAGACATTGATCAATTTATTGCTAATGTCCATATTGACACCAATAGCTAACAGGATCGGGCCCTTTCCCTTTCATTTGGCATTGATAGTTACGAGCTTCCGATTTATATCGATAGCTAACTAGATTGTATCCAGGTTTAAACACTGATAGCTAAGTGAAACTGAACTCTACCTGAATAGATGCTGGTTCGAGAAATTGTTATGAAGTAGGCGTTTACAACACTATGATCTGGTATTAATGAGGGCATCTGTCCCACAAGACTATTACAAAAAGCTCCGAGTGGTTTCAGTTCTTAATAACGATTCCATAAAAAAATGAGACTTCAGAGACGACTGTAAAGAATTTATTCAAGTTTCTTTCTTAAATTCTTGGTTCCTCCAAGCTTTATAATTTATTTCCATTGCCAAATCATTTAATACACAATTAAAAGACTACTTTAAAGCCAGAAAACCGAATTCAACTTCAGGATCGTTTAATTAAAAGATTTTTAGGTCGACATAGAAGTCTCATCCTTTGTGGGTAACCCTTTATATAATACTGAAGAAAATATGTGTTCTGCTGTAGATCTAGTCAATATATCAGGCATAGCTGGGAATAGAATGGAAGGTAAAGGGGGAGGGGTTCTATGCAGCTAAAGCTTGTAATTTGAAGGCAGAAACTCAGAATAATGGGAGGAGTAATTTCCGACCCATTTGTTGAGTTTTTTCAGTAGGCGTTACCACTATCTCTCTTCATACTGCAGTACATACATAGATAAATAAATAGATATATAGATAGATAGATAGATAGATAGATAGATAGATAGATAGATAGATAGATAGATAGATAGATAGATAGATAGATAGATAGATAGATAGATAGATAGATAGATAGATAGATAGATAGATAGATAGATAGATAGATAGATAGATAGATAGATAGATAGATAGATAGATAGATAGATAGGCATACAAACAGACCATTAAATTTCTGTAAAAAGATAGAGTGTTAGTTATTTAGGTGCGTTGATAAATAAATAATTAAGTATGTAAATAGAGTTTATTATAGTAATGGAACTGATTTCTCGCCTCCAATATTAATATTTTTTAATATTTAATATTATTAACCTGGATCTTTGGAATAAATGAACTATTGAAAAGAAAGAGAAAGATACATACATCAAGTCTAAAAACACTCTTTTAAAATATGTAAAAATATTCAATCCTTCTTTTTATTATCATAATCTTATTATTCAAAATGTTCTTTATTGTTGGCGATACATTTTTCAACTTTGACTCTTCCATCTATCAGTACTATTCTTCACATATTCACAGCAATTGCATGCTTGCTACGCGCGCTGTAATTCTCCTTTCTTTAACTTCAAATATCACTTTCTATGTTTTGGTGTGAAAACTTGGAATTAAAAGAACTGTAGACGTAAGTTTAAGTTGACCTTCATTTGTAGAGTGAGTAGTGACTTGTGTGATTCCCAACAGTACCCTTGAAACCTTTGACTGATCTAGGATTTAACGATTAATTTTTTTTAAAGAAACGCTTTAAATTATCGATGACGATACAAAATGTAGATTTTTTTCTGACAGAAAATACTTAAAGGAACTGTAAGCGTAATCTCAAGTTGCCTTCATCATGCAAAGATGATAATGCCGGAATTACAACGGTTCCCTCGATACCTTAATCTGATCCAAAATGTGGGTGATAATGTGGTTATTCTGATTTGGAAAGTGTTAAGTTCTTATAATTTCTTCTTTGTTTCTTAACAGCAAGAAATGGTCAAATTACTTTTGCAGAGAAACCACAAATAAAAATAATAAACAGTTTAAAAACAAAAACATGGATATCTAATTCACATTAAATCAGACAAAGATTTTAAAGGTACCGTTGTAAATCGGGCGTTGCCATCTTTGCATGGAGGGTCACCTGAATTCACGCTTATGTACAATTATGTACAATTATGCAATTTTATACTGAAATCAGATCCATGATAGAAAAAAATCTTCTTTTTTGTCCGAAAAGCACAAAAACAAACTTTTTTTCGAGACACTCTGAATGAGAGAGATAGGTCTAGACTTTTGACGGTTATAGTAGAACTTGTGAGATGACAGATAGAAGACTTGAACTGACATCCAGACATAGCTTCAAGTAATCAATCATATCTTTATGTTTACATGAATCTAGAAACACATTTTAATCATCTTCCAAGTATAAATATCTATAAAGTTTATTCAAAAAGCATAAAACTTTTCTCACTTCGGTATAGACCCTTAAGCCTGGACTAACTTCACTCAATAATGGATAAAATATAGAGAAAAGTTTAAAACATTGAAAGTTTTATTGAATAAAAATGTGTTGCGGCAAAATGTTGGAAGAATTAGGCAAATTCCGGAGATTGTAAGTTTATAAAACTGCGACTTTTTTATAGTCCATAAATATATATTTGTTGTTTTTGGACAATATTGAATTAAACTAAGTGATCGATTTTAGACTTCACAATTATCATAAACATTATTCAAGACTAATTGTTTGATGTAATTTTTGTGTTGGTTTTTCATAGATTAGATCTGAACGCGTTCTTAAAGTTTAAATTATTCCCAACAGTGACCGTCGATGAAATCAGCGGAAAAAATACGCTTTAAAGGTATTGTAGAAAAAATTTGAAGTGATCCTCCATTTAAAGATCTGAGTGACATGTCTGATTTACAACAATACCCTTTAAACCTTTCACTGACCAAGGATATCGGAATTATCCTTTAATTGTTGAACACTTTCTTTGCAACCTGTTTTTCATGAACTCTATTTAAGTTGCAAAAGAATTATATTTACATTATTTGAAATCCGCTTTGGACGTTACTTGTGCAGAGTTGAGATCACATTGTACGCATCCGTTTTTGCGGCAGTTCAAACACTATTTGAGAGATACATAAATGGAGTTTTTAAGCCTCGATATTATGTCAACATTTTAAAGCGTGCCATTGTACCGGGCATTGTCATCTTTGCATTGATAGTCACTTGAAATTACGCTTACACTCCCTTTAATTCAACCTCTACCCATTTTATAAATCCAGGAATACTCCCTTTAATTCAACCTCTACCCATTTTATAAATCCAGGAATACTCCCTTTAATTCAACCTCTACCCATTTTCTAAATCCAGGAATACTCCCTTTAATTCAACCTCTACCCATTTTATAAATCCAGGAATACTCCCTTTAATTCAACTTCTACCCATTTTATAAATCCAGGAATACTCCCTTTAATTCAACCTCTACCCATTTTATAAATCCAGGAATACTCCCTTTAATTCAACTTCTATAAATCCAGGAATACTCCCTTTAATTCAACCTCTACCCATTTTCTAAATCCAGGAATACTCCCTTACTAATATAATTTGGTTTCAGGTAAATAATCTGTCTGTTTGATGTAAATGTAAATTGGGCCATATCTTTGCTCCTTGTAACTTGGAGAATAGAAAAGAAAAATTCTTTAATGGATTCTTTAATGGGGAAACTCTGGGTTCAAACATAATCCAGGTTGAAACTTTACAATGGGGGAAACTTCATGGAATAATTTCATTGCGAGAAGAATCGTAAAGAAAAGTGATAAAGACGAATTGGATGAAACCAATTGGTTCCTTATCTCTCCTCTCCAGTCCCCAGTCTTCAGTCCTACCCGGAGCATATATATAAATAAACACTAGAGCCTAGATTAAATTCTAAATCTTTATTTCAGAAAATATCCTTCCACTCTAAAATATATATAAAAATATGAATATATAAAATATTCCTTTTATTCCCTCCATATTGTATTGTTATACCTGGAGTATAATCTGGACTTGAATCCCAGGATATTCCAGTCATTTATCAACAAACTCCGAACCTAAACCTTACTCCCAACCATATCTATACCACGGATATCAAAACACTTTTATTTTTTCTTTCGAACACAAGTTTCCGAATATTTCAATGTTCAGTATGTAACCAAGATTTTTTACGACAAGTTGTATCATATTAACAGTTAAGATAAAATTTGCATGTAATTTTAAGAAAATATATCAGACTCAATCCTCATGCCTTAAAAACATGTCGACTAGGTTCAGACCATTGTTTAATGCTCACCTGACAAAAAGGAGGAATCTACTACTGTCTTTATTCTGAAGTTTAGGTTTAGAAATCGATTTATTTGAAAGAGTTGAGAGTTTTTGAGGGTATAGATTATATTGAAGAGTTTAGAGTTTTTGAAGGTTTAGAAATATTTTTATATTGAAGAGTTTAGAGTTTTTGACGGGTTAGAATTATTTTTATATTGAAGAGTTTAGAGTTTTTAAAGAGTTAGAATTATTTTTATATTGAAGAGTTTAGAGTTTTTGAAGAGTTAGAATTATTGTTTTTAAGTTTAGGTTTAAGATGTAGAAACTCAATATTATTATTTTGCATTGAACAATAGGAAACCTGCACCAAACCACCACCTGCAATTGTTGCAAATCGATTCCATCAAAAATCCACGAACCAGACTTTTGGTTAACTAATTCAAAAATCTGTCATAAAAAAATCCTATAAAGATAAAGGGGGAGGAATTTGAGAATAATAAACACTAATGATCGTTTATATCAATTTAGAAGAACTGTTTTTTCTTACGACTCAAATCCCCCCCCCCTCCCTCCTCCTCCCATCCTTGTAAAATGTGAAGCAAATATTAGACACATGCATGAGAAAAGTTTCCAGGTGTAGAACCTGTTTTGTAAACAAACATCTGCTCCATGCACTAGAAAATATTTAGTAGACTGACAGTACATTAATCAGATAACAAGTTACTTATACATTGTTTTGTTTTTCACCAAAATCTTCCAAAAATCTTATTATTATAATATTGTTTAATTATCTGTAGAGGGTATTCTTTCTGAGATCTATACATTTGCGTAGATTTTAATTTAAGAAATTAGAGTGTTCTCTTTGAGATCTATACATTTGCGTATATTTCAATTCAAGAAATTATAGAGTACTCTCTTTGAGATCTATACATTTGCGTAGATTTTAATTTAAGAAATTAGAGAGTATTCTCTTTGAGATGTATACATTTGGGTAGATTTTAATTTATAAAATAAGAGAGTATTCTTTTTGAGATCTATAAATTTGCGTAGATTTTAATTTAAGAAATTAGAAAAAAAGAGAATGTAAAGAACCCGCATGAAATAACATTTCTTAACAAAATTTTTGAAGTGCCTGGCCCAATTCATTTCATTACAATACTCTGTCATAAGTTTTGGGCTCTGGAATAACAAAATCAAATGTTCGCAAATTTTCGTGTTTCAATTGCCGAAATTCCTTTTTTGGGACATTTTTTATGAATCTCACCGTCCATAAACCTTTTCTGGGTTTATTTGAGTTGTCAACAACTAGACAAGCTTTAAACTATGAAAGCACTGCTATTGAGCCCCGACATCCTCAGATATCTATATCTATATATATATATAAAGTAGTAACCTCTGTTTGTTTGTAACTCGGAAGAACCACGGGAATGTTCTTAGCTTTTGTTGGATTTTGAGATTCCAAGTTGAGTGGGTTGAATTTTATATGAAGAAATAGCTAAAATCATAATTTAAGACGAAGTGGATGAGAAAAATGGTGGGAGTAAGTAGTACCCTGGGCAACGCTGGGTTCCCAAGCTAGTAGATAAATAGTATAATACTTGCACTTCACTGCAAATATATAAATAACAAGAGATAGATAGATATGTTAAAGAGATAAAAAAGATTGAAGATATATTATAAAGTGGATAAATAAGTAGATATTATAGATTAATGCAGAGATGTTCCAAGTTATCAAAGTATTGAAATTTCGAACATTGGTGAATATTCTAAAGCAAGGAAAACATTGCTCAAACTCTTCAAACTAATATTTAAACTTTCTTTTAGCAACGTTTGAAACTGAAAAGAATTTTAAAAAAGCTAAAAGTCAAATAGTTTTATTATGAATAACCCCTGTAAAATGTTAAAGTTTTTAGGTTTATGTCTCTTTAAAGGAATTGGTTTTAGCCAAAAACTCAAATTTCTTTATCCTTATATATTTGCAACCTGATGGTGTAAGCCTTTAATATTTTAAAATTAGATTATTTGATCTGACAGAATTCATAGTTTGAAATATCAAAGGTGTACCACATTGGGTTTTGCAAAGATATAACTTTATAGGCCTAGCATGTTAATAGCTTAAAATCTTTCTTATTCACAATATCAATTATCTCTAGGCCATATCGATAATATGTATAGACTATCTGCAATCTGCATACTGAATAGTAAACAATAAGCGCTAAGTATTTAGGTCTGGCTTGGTATAAGATTATAGTGTTTGTTGTTTACAAAACAATCCTTAATCTGATACTTTGAGATCTGTTTATCTCAAGCCCCCATCATCAGCTTAGCCATTATTTCCTCCAGGGTTAAACTCCCCCACCCCACTTCTCCTCCCCCTCCTTCCTCCTATCTGCAGTTTTACATCTTACATCCTGATCTCTTTCATAGATATTTTGTCTACTCTCTTTCCTTTCTTTTATCCAGTCCCCATTCTTAAATTCTTCTTTTAACCCATCTCTCCAGAAAAAAGTAAATAGAATAGAATAGAATAGGAAGGATAAATTGGTGCGTACTTGTTGCTTCTTCATCATATTTGTCATACAATACAATACAATGAACTCCACTCTTCCATCCAGTATACACCAGGGAGTAAGAAATAGAAGAGAGATACAACTGACGTGGTTCGCCCTACCATATGATAATGCATGCTTTGCATACGGATACTCCATTTGTATATGAAATATTCAGAATAAGTTATTGTAAACGCGGTAATTTCACATCAGACAAATATTTTTTTTATTCAAATGAAGTACTGTCTGCAAAGCATGTATAATCATATAGTAGGGCGAACCGCGTCCCTTCTATTCCTTACTCCCTGGTTTACACACAATACAACACACTTCATCACTCTTCCATCCAGTATCTATGTATGTATATACTTTGCTAAACGTCATAACGGCTGAACAGTTCGGGCCTAAATTTTGTGTGAGACCTCACGTGACCCCAGGGAAGGTTTATGAACGATAAAAGTTTGTGTTTAAAAACTTTTTATTTTTGTAAAATTTTGAAAATGCGCAAAAAATATTATGAAATCCGCAAACTTTTTTTTGTTGTTTTTGTTTTATACTATACAAAGAAAAGATGCTCACAGATAAAGCCACAGTTAAAAGTTGAAATTAAAAATGGGCGCGAAGCGCCCTAAAAGCCTGCACACTGCAAACTGCAAACTAACCAGGAGGAGAAGGTAAAATTCAATTGGCATTGCTAATACGACTTTGTGATCTTGTTGTTCCTCTAGTTCTGAGTTTACGTACACGTATGAGAAAGGCAAACTTATTCAGTGACGTATAATCAATTGAAAACATTTTTGTTTATACAGTTATACAGAAAAAAAACATTAAATATTTCGATCTTACTTAATTGCAGTTTACTTTAGTTTGACCCAGGGACCTAACGTGGGACCTCAAGTGGCCCCAGGGAAGGTTTATGAATTATCAAAATTTCAAAAATTTTCCCTAAAACAATATTATATTTTCATTGAATTTTTGAAAATTTTGGAAATCTACGAAATGTTTGTATGAAATCTGCAAACTTTTTTTGATTTGTTTACAATTTGCACAAAGAAAACATGTTCACAATTGAAATAGAGGATGGGCGCAAAGCGCCCTAAAAGCCTAGTCTTTAAAATAAAACAAGACATATGTTCCCTATAGCCGGCCAAACGGTTCGACCGAATGGGCTGAAATTTTTGTAAACACTCACGGGTAGCTTGGATAGGCTAAAAAATTCCAATTTTTTTCTTATATTTTTTTCCAAATTTTTTCTTCAAATTATTATTTTTTTTTCCACGGGCAAAGCCGGGAACTTCAGCTAGTTATATATACTTGTCAGTCTGTTTGGGGGTCTGGTTGTTTGTATCCAATAAACGTCTAAACGACTTAACCGATCGGGCACAATTTTTTTGTGGGACCTCGCGTGACCCCAAGGAAGGTTTATCGATCAAATCTTCAAAAATTGGCCTCTAACAAAATTAAATTTTGAAAATTTTGAAAATCCACGATTTTTTTTATAAAAAACCGCAAAATTATATTTGGGTTTGTTTTACAATGTATACAAAGAGAACATGTTCACAATTGAAATAGAAGATGGGCGCGAAGCGCACTAAAAGCCTAGTACAATACATTACAATGCACTCCACTCTTCCATCCAGTATACACACAATACAATTCAATACAATACAATACATCACTTCTCTTTTTCTACTGATCCTTTAGTATATTCTCAAAATTCTATTGTTCCTCTCGCATATTTTCCCTTTTCTATTGATCTTTCAGTATATTTTCCCCTTTTCAATTGATCCTTTAGTATATTTTCCATTTTATTCTGATCCTTCTGTATAATTTCCATCTTCTTCTGATCCTTCAGTATATTTTCTATCTTCTTCTGATCCTGCAGTATATTTTCCATTTTCTTCTGATCCTTCAGTATTATTTCCATCTTCCTCTGATCCTTCAGTATATTTTCCATTTTCTTCTGATCCTTCAGTATATTTTCCATTTACTACTGATTCATCATTATATTCTTTATTTTCTTCTAATGCTAAATTTTTTACTAATCATTTAATAAATTTTCCATTTTCTACCGATACATATTTTTATTTCCATTTTCTACCGATACATGTTTTTATTTCCATTTTCTACTGATACATGTTTATATTTCCATTTTCTACTGATCCTTCATTATTATTATTTAGTTTGTTTCTAATCCTTCAGTATATTTATCTCATATTCTACTTATAATCCAGTATCATTTGACCCAAGACTCTGCATTGGAATCCAATATCGTCACAAAGCCATGTTTTCCCTAAACCCTAGGATACACAACACCACACATCTCCCCTTTCCTATCCCATACCCAAACCTTGGGGTGCTTCAAGTCCCACCCTTTCTCCCCTTATACTCCGGAAGTTAAAGTATTTACAGCTGGCTGGGCTGGGAATTCTTTATGTGAATACCCCCCCCCCTCCTCCTCATGTATGTAGTAATATGAATATTATCTCTCAACCCCTTACTAGCTCCCCCCCCCAGTCCCCTGTTTCCAGCTGGCTGGGTTGAAATGATACCTTTTCAATTCATATTAAATGAAGGATGTTGAATGAGAGCGGAGGGACGGAAAATTTAATGAATTTAATAGAAACTACATCAGAGACATTCAAGGTTTTCAGAGGAGAACAGAGAACTCAGGGTTTAGCGAGGAGTAGACAAAACTTGAGATTTGGAGAAATGTATATATTGATAAAGAAATAGAGAAAACTCTTTATTGCAAAAGAAAAGAGAAAGCTCTAGATAACTAAAGATATAGAGAAAACTGTGAATAGGTAAAGAAATAAAGAATAAGTTTGATTTTGAAAAAATGAAAAAAGAGAGAAGAAAAGAGAACTCATGGTTTAGAGAGTAGTAAAGAAAACTCAAGCTTGGGAGATAAACACATAAAACTCAGGAATAGAGAGGGGTTTAAAAAAGAAAAGAGAAAACTGATGATCAGTAGAGGTGGGGAGAAAAGTCATGAGTTGAAGGAAAAGCAGAGAAAAACCCAGCTAGAGAAGAAAAAAGATCCAAAGCGAAAGCAAAGGAATTGAGTCTTTGCCACAAACTCTGATTTTATAATCCCTATATCTTTGGAACGCAATGTCGTAAATCTTTAATATTTCAAACTTATATTATTTGATCTAACAGAATTCATAGTTTGAAATATCTAAGGTCTACGACATTGGAATCCAAAGATATAGGATTTAGAAAAGCAGAGTTTGTGGCAAAGACTCAATTCCTTTTGTGAAAAAAGAGAAGCTTTAAAAATATTTCAGTTACGTGTAATCAGGATTCAAAAAGGAAATAACATTTCTTTTCCTGTTCATTAAACAATAATTGAATGTACAGAGTAGTAGATGAATCAGAATAGGGAGGGGTCGGGAAGGGGGGGGGGGGTAGGAGTGTCTGAGTTTAGAATATAGAAGGAACTAAAAGCTAGGGATTCACATAATTTATGAATCTGAAGAACTGTAGAAAAGCATTATGTAGGATCACAGAAAATAGAGGAATCTATAAAACTTGGAAAAAGACCTAGAAAACCAGAGAATAAGAGAGGAATCTATAAAATTGGAAAAAAGAATAAAAAACCAGAAAACCAGAGAATAAGAGAGGAATCTATAAAATTGGAAAAAGGAATAGAAAACCAGAAAATCAGAGATTAAGAGAGGAATCTATGGAACTTGGAAAAAGACCTAGAAAAACAGAAAATCAGAGAATAAGAGAGGAATCTATAAAATTGGAAAAAGGAATAGAGAACTAGAAATCAGAGAATAAGAGAGGAATCTATAAAATTGGAAAAAGGAATAGAGAACTAGAAATCAGAGAATAAGAGAGGAATATATAAAACTGGAAAAAGACCTTGAAAACCAGAGAATAAGAGAGGAATATATAAAACTGGAAAAAGGAATAGAGAACAGAAAATCAGAAAATAAGAGAGGAATCTATAAAATTGGAAAAAGGAATAGAGAACTAGAAAATCAGAGAATAAGAGAGGAATATATAAAACTGGAAAAAGACCTAGAAAACCAGAGAATAAGAGAGGAATATATAAAACTGGAAAAAGGAATCGAGAACAGAAAATCAGAAAATAAGAGAGGAATCTATAAAACTGGAAAAATGACTAGAGAACTTTGTGTCCAGTAAACGTCAAAACGGCTGAACCGATAAACCCTCACATTTTTTGTGGCAACTCACATGACTCCAGGGAAGGTTTATGGATAGTCATAATTAAAAATATTTGCCCTAAAAAATTGTCTATTTTTTAAAGTCCACGTAAAAAACGATAAAAGAGCAACAATTAAAAGTTAAAATCGAAGATGGACGCGGAGCGCCCTGGAAACCTAGTAATTAAAAAAAATGAGAGAACAAAGAAAACAAGAGAACTGTACAAATGACTCTGTAATCCCGTTAAATTAAAGAACTTTTAAGCGCCAGATAAGAAGAATTCTGTGTATGTGTCTGTGTAAAGAATATTTTTCTCCTGTGTTCAATGTTGCTAGGTGAGCGGAGCAGAGTAAAGTTTTGGCGGGATACCTGAACCTGAATCCGTCCTACTCCTACCTTGACCCATTTTAAACCGGGAAACTGGAACTTGCTGTCGTTTGTGCCCCAGGCACTTTTTGAGGACCTTCAGCAGCTTTAAGGTTTTAAAAATGATCATCTTAAAGGGACTGTAAGCGTAATTTCAAGTGACCACCAATTCAAAGATGGCAATGACCGATTTACAACGGTACCCTTAAAAGCTTTATCTAATCACGTATGGTTTCAATGTTTACAAACAGATTATTTTCTTTTTTGTTTTTTTACAAAAGTGACTTACGCATTTCTATATTGCCGGATAACGTTTAGAAATTATCAGATTTAAACACTTTTGAGCCTACTATAACGACATCATCCACATCAAGGGCATCGTTATGTCTTTGCATGGAGGGTCCCTTGACATTACTCTCAGAGAGTCCCTATATATAAATGACGAATGTTTAAAAATTGGTTCTTAAACAAAGAAATATGAAAAGTTTAGTTGTCGGAGAAATAATAAATCAATTACTAAAGTTCATTTTCCTTTAAAATGAAAGTAGATTTTTATTCAACCATTCAACAAGCTCTTATTTATAAATCCCTATATTTTCGCAACCCAAGGTTGTAGACCTTTGATATTTTAAACAATAAATTCCATTAGATTAGATAGTTTAACTTTGAAATATCAAATGTTTGAACTATTAGATGATAAAGATATGGGGATGAGAAAATTTGAGTTTGATGCATAAACTCGTGTTTTTTGTCTTAACATTTTAGATAATTTTTCTTATCCAAACACTGTGCATGAGTATTTAAGCTAAATGCAAAATGTTTGAATGTTATAAGATATTGTATAGATTTTGCTCAGGATATATCTGTTATATATCAGACATTTTGTAGATTGTACTTAAAATATATTCAAACATTCAGTAGATTTTGCTAGAATTATATCGACATTTTGTAGTTTGTATTAAGAATATATTCAGACATTCAGTAGATTTTGCTTAGGATATATCCATAGACATTTTGTAGATTATATTAGGAATATATTCAGACATTCAGTAGATTTTGCTCAGGATTATATTGACATTTAATAGATTTTGCTAAGATTAAATTGACATTTTGTAAATACTAATAATAATCAACGTTTTGCAGAAGAATTTATACGAACATTCAGGTAGGGTTAAATCCCGACATTTAGTAGATTTTACTATTAGGAATATTTACAGACATTTTTTATCACCCTGTAAACCTAATATCCGGACACCCTGTAGAATCCCTGAGGGTTGAGAGCCCTGCTTTCAGCATTATCTCCCATGGAATCTAGGGTTCATTCTGATAGGGGAGGGGTTAAGGTGGGAGGAAGGATGGGTGGGTGCTTCCAAGGGAATGAGGGGGGTGGGAACTACTAATCTCTAGCCTACATTCACTGAAGAAAAGAGAAGGTTTACCTGCAAACATCATATTATACATATATATATACCAGACTACCTAGGCGCAACTAGTGGGGTGGGGGGTATCCTACCCCTCATACCTGGGTTCCTAGTGAAATTGAGAACCCCCCAAAATTTAACAATCATGATTTTTGAAAGTGTTAAAAACCCAATAACGTTCGATTTACAATTATATAAGATCAAAGATTTTTATTTTTTTAAATAACATTTTTAAATATTTTATATCTAAATTATTCTGTTTCAACAATTAGCAACGAAAACTAGTCTGAACCTTGATACCGTTGATACCGTGCAGATAGAGAATATTTTGATCGAAAGAATAAACGTATTCCCTAAAGCGGGAAAACTGAAAGAATTTTTTATTTTATTGAGTAAAGCGGCCCAGTCCCCTGGCGGATCACAGAGAAGTAATAGAAGTAAAAAGAAATTAGTTTTTCTTATTTGGTAAATTCAAGAAAAAATGTAATCAAACAGTTTATAATACACTTTATAAAAATAGAAAACTTTTATGACGACTGGTTCTTTTTATTCAACTTTGAAGAGGGTGTTCCTTATATCGGAACTAAACAGTAAATGGAAAAACGCGAAAAAAGGAAGTATGTAAAGGCTGAGAGCTGTGATCGCAGTTAGATTTGCAATTTCAGCCTTTCGTTTAATTTTTCGCAGACAAATCCTTTAAATCTGAAATTCAAATTGTAACCTTAAAATCACGCTTTGAAACAATTCCAAATTTTAAAAGTTGAATAGTTTAACTACGTAGACTAAGTTGAACTGGTTATAGTGTTTCGACTGAAGTCTCCGTAATTCAAATGCTCGCTTTTCATTAAACAAATTGAGCATTTGCCAAAAACCCCAATTTTATAATCCCTATTTCATATAACTATGCAGCCCTATGTGGTAGACCTTAGATATTTCAAACTATGAGTTCTGTTAGATAAAATAGTCTAAGTTTGGATTATCAAAGGTTTAATCCATCAGATTGCAAAGATAAAGGTATTATAAAATTTTAGTCTAAAGCAAGGATTCCTTTATCTTTTTTTCATGCGTAACTTTGAAATAATTGGAATTTTCAGTGAATAAAATTAAATAGATAAATCGTGTTCTTAAATCTAATGTGAAGTTTTCGTTGACCAAACTGGTCAGAAGTGACATCTTCTATCACTAGAAGTATGGTACTTGAACATCACAAGTTTACTGGAAAATGACAGGATTGAAAATATGTCACGATTAATAAAACAGTTTAATTTTTAGATTTATTTATCAAGCGAAGGAGGTTACAAAATTGTGTGCAAGTTTATATATTTTTACTTACACGCGAATGTACATATTTTAAGGGTGCAAATGTCCAGTCTGCTGTACATAATATGTACAGAAGCCTGGCAGTACGAATGTATAATTGCTTACATAAATGATAACACTGGTACAGTGGTAATGCCTGAAAGGGTTTCTAAACACAGAATGAATAAGTGGATGCAGGCAGACAACAAGACAAACTTTCAGATTTATAGTAAAATATCTCGAATTGAATACAATTTAGAATTTTCCAGATTTATATGGAATCACTAGCGTATCTATACTTCAAGTATTTCTAGAAATACCATATATATCTAGAAATATCGAGATGTAAAGAAATACTAAAAATATCTAGGAATGACAAGACATATCCAGACATGATTTCATAGTTGATATTTTCAACAAAGCAAATAAATCTAGATATATCTGTTTAGATAAAGTCTAGAATACTAGGTAAGTCAAAAAATCAGTTAAAATTTAATCTAATTGAAAGTTTGACTGAAAAATATGATATTTACAAAGTACGTATACATAAACTATAACAAGTGCCATGTACACTTTACATTGTTCCGTGTACAAGTGTAAAGTTACATTGACCCTCCTAGCGGTTGACACGTCGAAGGGTCGGAGGTCGAAACTTCAGTATAGTTAATCCGTTCACAAAGCACTGATCTGCATCTTTCGAAACACAAGATCCGACCAATCAGAAGCCAGTCCAGACGTGGTAGAACAGCGGTATTTAATACAAAGTTACGACCTTAAGATTGATATTACTGCAGTTGTAAATAAGCTGCCAGAATAATACTTGAATATATAATATTGGAAGGATTGTTAACGTTTAGTTCAATAATAATTTCTATCTAAAGGTTAGAATACAGAATACATGGATTACATAATGAATATAGAAGAGTGTAGAACGTGATTGTGTACAGTATATTGAATGTCCGAAGGGAGGATAAACCAACTATTTGTGAGACCGAATACCCGTGAAATTGTATAGGAAGTTGGAATAGGGGGAGTTCAGGGGTGAGATATATAGTATATACAGAAGTGTACTGGGAAACAGGGGTGCCTAATCTAAGTTTGGAAGAAATAAACTCAAATTTTCTAATCCCTATGTCATTGTAACCTGATTTTATATTTCAAACTTAAGGCTATTTGATCTAACAGAATTCATAGTTTGTAATAAATTCTAACATTTACGCAATTTGTTGTTATGATTTATGGATTAGAAACTCAAAGTTTGTGGCTACGACTCTGTTCCTTTTTCAAGAGTACGCCTGACTCCCCCCCTTCTCCAGCATCTTAACCTTGATGAAGAGAGAACAAAGTTTAAACTTAAACTTTAAAATTTCAAGCATCGAGTTTAAATACCTGGCTTAATTACAAACTTGAACTCACTCCAGCGGTTAACACAACAAACAACGAGTATTAAGAAACCAAAAAGTGTCCAAACATAATTGGACAGAAAAACATTTCGAAAAAAAACGTGGGTTTCTTGACTAATGCTGAAATATATTTATTCCCGGGTTGTTGAATCAACTTTACTGTGAAGAGGCAACAAGGCCAAGATCTGTAGGTTCAGGATGAATACTCGAATATTCACAAAGTTTATAATAGTCCTCCACCAAGTTAGAGTTAGTGTCTAAAAGTTGGTTGGATCTAGGGACTAGGTCTCCAAACTTCCAACTAATCTTCATGTATGAAGCTAACAGCTAACCCATTATCTAGTATTCCTCACTACAGAACAGTGGTCGAACAGAGTTTTTTTTTGACAAATGAAGTTCACTGGTTCTTTAGGTAGAGTACTAGTTGTGTAGCCCTGACAATGTTGAGCTGATACTAGAGTTTACTTGAGGTTTTATCCCAGCTTCAGGAGGTTCAGGGATCAAGGTTTGATCCCGGATACTGGAGGTTTAGGGATCTTGGTTTGATCCCAGATACTAGTTTAAGGATCTAGGTTTGATCCCTGATACTAGAGGTTCAGGGATCTAGGTTTGATCCCTGATAAATACTGACGAGCATGTTCGGTCATCTCTATACTAGGTTTCGTCTTCCCACAAGCAATCATGTTCCACCTTACATCCAACTATAATATATTTATATCATTAGTTTAGGATGGAGAATATACATGGCGTGCTAAACACAATCAAAAGAACATTAAAAGATTGCTAGATTTATTCTCTAGAGTATTCAGTTGGTCTTAACTCTCATTAGTCAATGCACGAGGGAGTGGTTAAGAAAAAAGGGAGTGGTTAAGAGAGAAAAGGGAGTGGTTAACAGAGAAAGGGGAGAAGTTAAGAGAGAAAATAGAGCGGTTTGCGGGATTTTTGAGAAATATTTGAATATATATGAAATAATAAAGGCGTCAATATTTGGATAAGTATGTATTTAAGCAGTGCTTAGGATCCGGATCCGTTGGATCCGCAAGATTTTGGCTTCCTCGATCCGGATCCGCAAAAATATGCGGATCCACGGATCCGGATCCAAGGGGTAAAATATTAACCAAAAACTGCAAAAAAGCCTTTTTTTTACTTCTAAATCCAAAATCTGACCTTTGGAAAAAAAGAGAGATTGTAAAAATTTCCTCATTTCTGAATGATTCATCGAGTTTTAGGATAAAAATGTGCGAAAAAAATAAAACAAAATATTCAAAATTATTTTTTGTTAAAAAGATTCAGTAAATCTTATAGAAATGACCTGGATCCGGATCCGGATCCATTTTTTTCCAGTGCGGATCCAGGTTGAAGAAAGTGAACGGACCGGATGAGAAGGTTGAAAGAAGTGAATGGATGGGATGAAAGAAGTGATTTAACCGGATGAAGGAATTGAATAGACCGGATGAAGGGAGTGTCTGGACCAGATAAGGATGAAGGAAGTTAATGGACCGCGGCCGGATGAAAGAAAGGAGTGAATGGACAGAATGAGAAGGATGAAGGAAGTGAATGAACCGGATGAGAAGGACGAAGGAATTAAATGGACCGTATGAAGGAAGTGAATGGACCGGATGAGAAAGCACCGAGTTTTAATGGTCTCACGCTCTCAAGCTTAAATTGAGAATTTTGCCAATTACTTCTAAAAAACCAAAGCTAACAAAAATTGCGTTACAGTGCTAAAATGAACATGTAAAGGACTACAGAAAAGCATAAGTGAGTTAAGAGCGGCAAAATCTAAGCTTAGGGAGTTGCGACACTTTAAAGTCAACCCTGTCTTAAAAATTGATGAGACTGTTTATAAGCAGGATGAATCTATGTGAAGGATGAAGGACGTGAATGGACCGTATGAGAAGGATGAAGGACGTGAATGGACCGTATGAGAAGGAATTGAATGAACCGGATGAAAAGGATGAAGGACGTGAATGGGACCGTATGAGAAGGATGAAGGAAGTGAATGAACCGGATGAGAAGGATAAAGGATGTGAATGGAACGGATGAAGGAAGTGAATGGACCAGATGAGAAGGTCAATATAAAATATCCCTTAAATATCTCATAAATTCCAACCTTAGAAGTCGGAGGAGATTTCTCGTCTGAGCTGGATTGCAGGAGAGGGTTCATGTTGGGAGGATCTGGTAAAGTTTCCTGAACAAATATATCTTATACTTAAACTTCAGTGTTATAGAAACATTCAACACAAATATTTTATTGGCAGCAACAGTGGTTAATTTTTGGCGCTACCCGGATCCATATCAACGTTTCCTGATACGGATCCGGATCCGAAACGCTGATTTTATGACGTATAGAGCCACATGCGTGTGCGCGATAAATTATTATTTTGAATTTTATGTAAATAGCAGGGTAGGATGTTAGGAGTAGGTTAATTACCTTGAGTATGGATGGAGGACTGAAGAGCATGGAGCTGGAGGAATCTGTTCCTAGGAGGGATTTACTCGGAGTCTCCGGGTTTATTAAAGACTGATCTCCGGCAGATCCAAACATCATATTGGAGAGGGTTGCAGGGGTAGACCATCTTGCAGCTAGAGCCTTCCTTGCTCCCTGGATAAAAAGGGTTAGATCTTTAAAAGTGTGCCCCCCTCTCACTCCCTGAATTTGGATTAAAGGGTAATATTAATACAACTTTACTCCCCCCCTGAAGAAAGAGGGTAATCAAAGTGCATTATACTGTAAGAAAAAGAGGAATGGGTTTCCGCAAAATTGAACAAAAATGATATTAACTTTCAAATAAGAAAAAGAAACGAAATATATCTATGTATTATATCCTTTCTTGCGGAATCGAGTACGTTTACAGGATTTATGCTTTTAGGATGTGAACTTGTAAGACGAAAATATTATTTCACATTATATACTGTAGTAACTCACTCTCTTGTGTGGACTTGAATTCTCCTTGTCTCCTCCGTCCTCACTCAATCTGCCGTTATAATTTCTCTTATCCGTCCCACCATATCCACTGTCTTGAAGTGTCTAAAATATTTAGTTTTAGAATATATTTTTTGGTTTACCATTTTTTGTTTTGTTATTGATTTGTTTGTTAAGAGCCCCCTATATGTTCTAGCTATTTTTGGTTTTGTTATTGATTTGTTTGTTAACAGCTCCATTATATGTTCTAGCTATAAATCTAATCTATTTGGCTCAGCCGTTTAGAAATAAAAAATGTACAAAACAAGCGCAACCTTTTGTTTTCTCTCACCTGATGGTCTCCGGAGTTGTTAAAACTATCCGTAAAGTCCTGCATATCCTTCTTAATAATCTCCGTAATATCTTCCACCCGTTTGTTGGGTGTCTGGGGGGTGTTGGAGAGCGGTTCCCTGCCCCTGTACACCTCGGCCAGCGCTCTCTTAAACGGGGTTGGAGTCCGCGGAGCTTCAGTGTTCCGGGTCTGATTCCGTTCAGGGGAAAATTTCTGTATTTTAGGAGTACTGTGAGCTGACATATCTGTGACCAAGGTTGGGGTAGTGAGAAGGGAACCCTGCTGCTGGGGTTTCATGTGGGACAAAGGCGTGGACTGTGACAAGAGGTTTAAGGAGGACGCAGCGTTTACTAAACCAGAATGGGTTGGGGTTGAAGTCAAGCTGCCGGTCATATCAAAGGATAGATTTGGACTCTGAAGAAACTGAAAATAAAACAAACTGTAATTAAAATACTTAAACTACCGACTAACGATACAATATTTTTACCCGATTTTTTTCAATAAAATATGTTAACTTAACAACAGAGATACATCTAAATCTATTGTTTATTTTCATGAAACATTAGTACCCAGTTTTTATCTCCTTTGAGAAGGAGTTGTTAGTTAACTTTATTTGAATTTTACACTAAGCTGTGAAACAAGATTAAATCTTAGCATATTAATGTTAATAGACAATACACAAGCATTATACTCCCGAGCAGGTTCAGGATAAAAGCACCGTCTCTTTATTTAAAGCAAACCCTAGACGACACCTTCTACCTTGGAGGGTGAAAACGGAAGAAATTTGACCGGGGTTAATGGTAAACTTCCAGAAGATGAGTCCAGGTAGTCCTGGGATATGCACAGAGTACAATGTACATAATTTCTTTAATATTAACTTTTCATAATTCCCTAGCTTGTATTTGTGGAGAAAACCAATTTTAAAAATAAAAATTTTAAAAATTCAAGAAAGCGTTCTCCCGTCAGAACAAAGATGATATGTTGGATGTATTTCAGAAAATTTAAGCGAAGGTTAGTTCATATTGAGAAAGGAGAAAAGAAATGCAGAATTAAACTTAAAAAAACTACCTCGTGATCGTCCGCCTCCCTTTTCCGAGCCCTCCGCCGTAAAATTGGCGGAGTCGAAGATATGTTGTGTGAACTATGCTCGTCGTTCGAGTCCATAGAGTTCCAAGTATCTTGTTCTACCTTGATAGGTCGAACCTGACCATGAAGGGGTAGAGGAGTTACTCCTAACCCGCCGTAGTGTAAATCATAATCCAAATCATTCAAATATCTAAACAAAACATATACAATGAAAACTTCGCAATAAAGCATATAAAGTTTAAGTATAAATCTCTAAACTTTAAACTTACTTAAGAGGAGAGAAAAGATGTTGAAACTCCGGATCCTCCTGTTGATGTTGATGATGTTGCTGCTGTTGTTGTTGATGCTGATGATGCTGTTGATGATGATGCGGTGGTGTGTTCTCGTTGTAATTATGATCAGGTAGAAGAGGATCAATAGGTTCTACCTTGAAGGTTTCCTGTTTAAACACCTGGTTGGACCACTGGACCGTCTCCTGTTGCTGCTGCTGCTGTTGTTGTTGTTGCTGGTTGTAGACCGGAGGGTTCCAGGTTGACATTGGAGCCCGGTGATACTGGGGTTGATGAGGATATCCAACCTGATGGGAGCCTCCCATGATGGTGTACTGCTGCATAGACTGTCCGACCGCGTTCCCGTAAAGAGAAGATACATCCTTCCTCGCCATTCCTCCCTGGGGTATCAGGGTTCCCCCTATCACAGTTGAATTTACGGAAACCCTGATTCCGGAAGATTTTCTGGGTTTCCGAGCACTCTTTCCGCCAGAATCCGTAAGTCCGTCCTGCTCCTCATATTTTCTTTTCATCGTGCTATTCCAGTGATTCTTAATCGCATTATCCGTTCTTCCAGGGATAAGTTTAGCAATCTTAGCCCACTGATTCCCCCACTGTTTGTGAGCATTGAATATAATTCTATCCTGAAATACAGAGAAAATAAATCTGATTCTTTATTAGATTTGTCCAGAAAGAAACCTAATACAAGGGTTATTAAGGAAACGTTATTGAAAATGTGGAGATAAGCAAATATAAAAGAGAAAGGAAAATACAAGCATGAAATCTTATTTATTACATTTTTTTTTTTATCAATCTGGAGTAAATATCAATTTTTGATTAGACCTACCTCCTCTTCTGTCCAAGCTGTTTTCTTTATCTCCGGATTAAGATGATTATGCCACCGTTCACGACACTGCTTCCCAATACGTCCCTTTAGCTGCTTAGCTATTAAGGTCCATCGTTTAGGACCGTATTTTTTAACAAGTTCTATCACTTTTTCATCCTCCTCTTTGGTCCAAGGCCCTGGAAAGAAAAATATGTTTATAACAGTTTTGAAATCGACCAGAGCAAAAAATTTAGAATGGGATATCCTTATTCCCGATCCCTTAATATGAGTATCCGATGTACACACTTTTGATTTTCTTCTTAATCCTCTTTTTTGGATATCCCTAGTGAATAAAAGTTACGTTTGATAACAATTACAGTTACGATGGTTTATAGTTTAAACTTAAATCCGGACTGAAGTCAGCTGTTTAAATGCCAACTTTTAGAGCATTTAAACATATATATTTAATCATGTTAATATGAACTTATTAAAAAATATTTGAGGACTATAGCCATTTTGAACGTTAGTCTTCAAAAACATCAATCCAAAACTTACGTTCGTTTAATCGATCATTAGTTCAATTGATATGACACCAAAATGCGCAAAAATTTAAAACAGTTTTTTCATAAGTTAAAAAGTGCATCTCTAATCACTAGAAATTAATCTAAAGACTAAATTAGTCTTGATATTAGCAAAAAGAGAGGATCAAGCATTGATCTCGATATCCACCATTCTAAAGTTTTCAGCACAGAGCTTATAAATCGAGTTTTTTTATAAGTAATTTTGTTAAAAAATTGTTACTTGTGAGTAGAGGGGGGNGTCATATAACTTACCTTTGACTAGTTCTGGATTGACAACCTTCTGCCATCTATGCTGGCACTGAACGTCTGCCCGGTCAGGAAAATGACTGGCGATGAAGTCCCACCGTTCTCCATTAATCTCAACTAATCGTTTCAATTTTTCATCTTCTTCCTTATTCCATCTTCCTCGATTTATATGTTTCTTTCCCGCATACTGAGCTAGGTCAGGTCCACCTAATAACAAAACATATACGTTAATCAAAAATAAAAACCAAAAACATGGTTCAGAGTAAATTGTCGAAAAAAATATTATACATATACTTGTTGTCAACCCCTATTATCAATACAAAAGGGAATACATTTTTTGTTAAAAAAGTGTACAGCTAGAGAGAGAGAAATAAATAACTACATCTAGGAACACACATGAAAGTATACAAGTACAATGTGTGGGATAAACTAAGAAGTTCAGAACTATACAATGTTTGAAGAAGTACATAAGTTAGAATTAGAAATGAGGAAGTAATGCGTTACGTTATATAATTAAATAAGTAAAGAGAAAGAAATGATAGATATAGAAGTTCAGGATTAGAGATAAGTAAAGAAGTTCAGGGTTAAAGATAGATAAAAAAATTCGGGATTAGAAGTACAGTGTTTGAGATAAAAGGTAAAGAGTTAAATCTGAAAGCCCCCCCCCCCCCATATGAAGGGCACGATTTAAGATAAATAAGGAAATATAAAGGGTTATGGTTACGCTAGGAAGTTAAATGATTAAGAATTAAAATTAAGTTTGAGACTAGAGGTTCACAGAGCAGAAGAGGATATGGGGATTTATGAACTGTACCACAAAACTCCAATTTTCAAAATCCCTTTATTTTTGCAACCTGATGGTGTAAATCTTTGACATTCAAAACTTAGGATAATAGATTTCAGAATTTGATAGTAAGAAATGTTTAAGATTGGTTACATCTGGTAAAAGATTGTAAAATTTGAGTTTGTGGTAAAGGCTCAATTCTTTTCGGTTTAAGGATTCTCAGATAAGCAGTATAAATTTAGGTTCAATGGAGAAGTTTATGTTTCTAGCCTTAAAGGGCGCTTCGCGCCCATCTTCTAAATCTATTGTGAACATGTTCTCTTTGTGTACATCGTAAAACAAAACAAAAATAATTCGCGGATTTTCACAAAGAATTTCGTGGATTTTCAAAATTTTCAAAAATTTAATGAAGATCGAATTTTGATGGAGACAAATAGTTGAAATTTTAATCATTCATAAACCTTCCCTGTGGTCACGTGACAAAAAATTTGGGCCCGATCGGTTCAACCGTTTTGACGTTTATTGGATACAAACAAACAAACAAACAAACAGACAGACAGACAGACAAGCCAAATTTATATATAGAAAGGGATTAAAAGAGCATTTTATATTGTTTAAAGAATTAAGGGAGAAGTTCAAAGATAGGGATCAGGGAAAAAGGTAATGTAAACGTTTGGCTTTGCATTTAGAGGCTTTATTCTTTATGGACTTATTTTTTAAACAAAGGAATTTATTGATTAATCCTCACCCGCTAACTGTAAATTTTCATCTATTCTTTGCAACCTCAAGATGAAAATTCTTGATTTATCAAACATCATTTTATTTTCCAGTGAACAGAATTCTTCGCTTACTGTTTCAAGTTGAAATGGTTAAAATCATATTTTTTTGCAAATAAAATTATGTATGTGATAGTCCGTCCTTTTTTCAGCAATTTCAGCAAATATTTTAAGTTAAGACAACTGCTGGGCCGAGCGCTGCGTCTTGGACAGGCTAGGGGGCCGAGCACCGGGGCTAGGACAGGATAGGTGGGACGGGTGCTACGGCCACATCACCAATTATATCCATGTGGTACATATGAGATTCATGTACAAAAATACAATTTTCTATATATCAAATTCTCCGATCCTTTATATTTACTGACGAAGGTATCAATAACGTATCTATATAGTAACATAATATGGTGGTTATTTAGTTGGAAAAAAACAAACCTGCAGAATCTTCGGAAACGTCTGAATCCGAATCATCTTCGTTCTTATAATCCTGAACCGAGGGTGGTTGCATTAACTCCATTTTATCACTAATTTATTCCTAATACATAGAGGGCCAAAAACTGGAACAAAGTACTTGATCGTCAAGGATTGTATGTTATGTAAGTAAATTGTTTTTCACACACCATTATTGATAAACCACTTTCTTTAGATATGATTTGAAAAAGATTTTTTTCACTTTTAACATTTTCATTTTTCAGTACATATGGTAGGTCCAGGTGGTTCACTTTATTGCCTTACATATTGAATGAGCCTAACATACTAGTCTCTGTGTACCCTGTATTAATTTTGGCGCGCTAGTTCGGACAACAAGTGAATCCAGCGCTGTGATTGGTCGGGGCTGACATCAGACCGTGACGTACAGGAAAAGAGTCTCGATTCGCGCGGGCTTCTGAGGTCTACACCGCGTGAGAATTCAACTGAGACGGAGGAATTGGTTTAAATTTTGCGGCGGGAAAATAAAAAGACGACATTCAAATTTAAATTCTCAACATTTCTGTTTACTCCTTTTAAACCCGATTCTTTGTCTTTTAATCACACAAATTCGACCCATTCGGTTCATGCATGCTTTGATTAATATTTAGTTTATCTCAAGACAAGATTTGTATAATTTCTTGAGCTTATCAAGTGTTTACTGATAAGTATTTTAGAGTATATTTGTGTACATTAAATTGAATATTATAATTTAATATATTAGAGACACATCGACTGAATCGACCTACCAGTTAACTTATAAACGTTTGACGTTAAACTGCGAAGAAGGTAATAAAAAGTCTTATTTTGTATTTAAAGCAGAATTTATATTATTTTCTAAAAATCATGCACGATATATATAATTTGTTTTAAGAAGTTTAAATTATATTTTTCAATGCTCTATGAAATTAAAGGATTTTTGTTTAATTTTTAAGGGTATATATGACATAGAAAAATAAAAATCAAGTTTTTTTAACTA
Organism: Eurytemora carolleeae; assembly: GCF_000591075.1. NCBI lineage: Eukaryota > Metazoa > Arthropoda > Copepoda > Calanoida > Temoridae > Eurytemora > Eurytemora carolleeae. Next base: position 112,185 of record NW_019396130.1, on the reverse strand, counting down.
TAATTGAAATGACAATAAAAAATACTAAATATATATTTACTGGTTCTTTCACAACAATGAATAATATATCAGGAGTAAATTTCATAATTTTCAATTTAATCAATAGAAAAACACAATACGCAAAAGATAGGTCTGAAATGGAATCATAACTAGGTTTTTAAACAAAGCTATAATTTTGTTGACTAACTCTGCATGGAATATTTATGATAACGCAAATAGACACGCAAGTTTAGTTAGCTCCATCCATCCCCTATATTTAGAAAAATTGTTGATATTTCATCTTTATTTATCTTGATTAAAAAGTGTTATATATTTAAGGAATCCCTGCAGCTTAAGGGAACATAATTATATATGATTAAAAATGTATATTGAAAAAAGCGTGTACTTTAGTACATGTTTTAATATATACCATGATTAAACATTATTTGTCATGGTATCTAGAAAAGGTAAATTAAAATAAATTAAAATTCTTAAACTTTGGTGAAAAAAATGCGGGAATCTGTTTTTTGTTGTTGTTGTATGAATGTAAAAAAAAATTTATGTCTGAAAAAATTCGCCAAAGAAAAACCAAAATCAACTTAAGAAAAATATACAGAGAAAACATTTCGTTTGAGAACAAAAGAATTAGGCAATCAGAGGCGCAACTAGGACTTTTGCTAGGGGGGGGGGCAATATATTATTTTGTTAGGGTTTGGGGGGGAGGTTAAGGGTTTCCCCCCTTTTTCAGAAATTTTTCAAAAACAAAAGTGCTTTTTTAAGGGTTTGAAGTCGAAAAAAAGGAAATTTTAAGTTGTTGCATGCAGATTTGGCTGTGTTCAATTCAAATCGATTTTTTGTTCTTGTGTTTTTACAAAATTTATACTTCCAACAGCTGTAAAATGAATGATATGAGTCAATTCATTGAATATGTTTGCGAATCGCAAAAAAGTATTTTTTAAGTACCTGGTTTAATTACAGATTAAATTAAGTTTCTGGAAAAAAAACATAAAAATACATAGGTAAATAATAATTTCAATCATCTACATTGAAAAAGGACAGATAATGTTACCTTTTCTCTTGAAGTTATTGAATTAATGATTGATCTAACCAACTTTCATAATCTAAATTCATTTTCGATTTTACAAAGAAGATAAATCTTGTTAGTTATCAAATATGATAATCAGTTAGAAATTTGTCAGGTTCAGAATTTTCTCTAGATTTGGAACTGAGTTTTTGCCACAAACTCAAATATTCTAATCCCTAAATCTTTGCACCGAGTGGTGTAAACATTTGATATTTCAAACTTGGAATATTTTACCATAAGAATTCAAAGTTTGATATCTACGAGTACTCTATAAACTCAACACAAATAAAATACAGTTCAGAACTTTTTTTTACATTAAATGTTTACAATAGCCTTTAGCCTTGAGAATTGAGAAAGATAAAGATATTCTTTTTAAAACTAACTATAGTATAATAAAATTTCTACAATAACTCTATTGGTTTTCTTATTCCTGTGATACTGATTTTCGCCATTCTTTCTTTCTTTTCATTCTGCAGGGGGGGGCGCCCCCCCCCCTCTCAGGTGCTAGGGGAGGGCGCGCGCCCGACCGCCCCCCCCTAGTTGCGCCTCTGTAGGCAATATTAAGTTTGCATTCAAATACAAGTACATTTTCCAATTTTGTTAGTTGATATTATTAATATTTGTATATTTCTAACTATGTAAATCAAATATCATTTAATATTGAAGAACTGTACTTCAACTTGAGAAATCAAAATGGAGAAATAATTTCACATTGTTTATATAACAACAGTTTAAAGAGATTGTTCTCGTATTGAAATCGAAAGTCAAAATTTATAATGGTTCTGGTGATACATATATACAGAGCTGAAACCTTGAGATCTGTGAATTTCGAGATCAATGCTTGATCTCCTTTTTTATTGATCTTCAGACTTCTCACGTGAATATCCGGGAAATTATCTAAACTGTAACCAATCAGAGTTTTGATTGTAGAAACAAAACAGCCAATCAGAATCCAAGAAATTTCTTAATTTTGGCGCGTAAACAATGAGAGAACTCTCATTGTTCTGAAAAAAGCAGTGATATCCAAAAGAAAGAGAGGATATTAAGCAGAAAGCCAAAAGTGTCGACAGTGGATACATGCAGAATGCAGATTTAGTAATCAGGATCAGGGGTATCCAATACAAGACTTTTCAGCTCAGAGCAAAAAAATTTTCTTTCCGAAATATCGGATAGAAATAACATTATATTAATGTTCATTATAATTTCAACCTTTTTTATATGAACACTCCCCTTAAACCAAACCACTTAAACCAAACCAATCATTGAATCATATTTACCACTGCGGAAAGGACAAATCTTGTAAAATGGAATTACCGGCCACAAGGGATGATACTGAAATGACGTCTTGAGAAATGACGATTTTACGGTTAAAGTCTTTTTTTTAACGATTTGGTAAAGAATGAAACGAGTTTTCAGTTGCAGGGAATCATGAATATAAGGAAACAGACAGTGTAAATTCCGTACAGTCGTCTCCGATCAATTAATTTATATTTGAACAATACTTTGTTCCCAACACCAAAAAGTACACTAAAACCCCTCAATTAAAATGTACGCAAATTTTGTACAGTAATCTTTGAAAGAAATGTAAACAAATTCAGTGCCATTGCAACTCAAGGCAACCTGTGAAAGGGAAGGATCGAGACTGTCAAAAATGCAGTCGTTTACTGAAGCTTTTGTCGTGACAGTAATTGAACCCAATTTAGTAAAGTCAGTGAAAGCCCAAAGAAATTGAGTCTTTGCCACAAACTCTCATTTTCTAATCCCATTATCTTTGCTGCACAATGTCGTAGACCTTAGATATTTCAATTTATGAAACCTTCCTCCGAAGATTTAAAATTTTCCTGCAAAGGTTTGAACCAACGAGCTTGAACTCTTCCTTCCATTGTTAGAATAATGCCTTTGTGATATATGTTATCGGTCCCTAATGAAGCTGTATATTCGATCTCCTCTGCATGTCCCGGCTGGTTATGAGTCGGGACAATAAAAGTGGTCTCAAATCTGGAATAATCTTTTTGTAATTTTGTATTAAGCATTTGAAAAGTGAATATACAATTTAAAAATTTTATTCTAAATGTAACTCAACAAGATGTCTATTTTGATATTTGCTAAATAAAATGTGTTTTTTTTTCTTCAAATTTCTTATGTTGTATGCAAACAATTTTTTTTCTGTAGCAGTCATGGGTTCGGTAAATATATAGAAGAACTTTTTATTTTAGTTGACTAAAAATACAAAGGAGTGCCTATAAACCATATAACAGTTTTATATCCAATGTTTTCTAATAGAGAATAAATTTGCTTTAAATGTGGAACAATTTAATATCTTAAAGTTGTATTTCTTCCTCCAAAGATTCAAAGTCCTTCTTCCCAAGAATTGTATCCTTCCTCCCAATGATTGTACTCTTCCTCCCAAGAAGTGTGTCCTTCTTCCCAATGATTTTATTCTTCCTCCCTAGAAGTGTATCCCTACTCCCAATGATTTTATTCTTCCTCCCAAGAAGTGTATCTTTCTTCCCAAAGGTTGTATCCTCCGTCCCAAGAAGTATATCCTTCTTCCCAATAATTGTATCCTTCCTCCAAAGCAGTTTATTCCCCTCCCAATGTATCCTTTCTTCCAAAGAGTGTATCTCCCCCTCCACCCCTAAATGTATCTACCAAGGATTGTATCCTTTCTCCTTCGGACTGCATCCTTTCTCCCGAGGTTTGTACCCTTTCTCCCTCGTAATGAATCCTACCTCCCAAGTAGTATCCTTCCTCCCACGTATTGTGTCCTTTCTCCCAAGGTTTATATCCTTCCTCCCAAGTATTGTATTCTTCTTTTCTAAGTTTGTATCCTTACTTTAACGATTTGAATCCATTCTCCCAAAGTTTTTACCCTTTTCCCATAGGTTTTATCCTTCCTGTCACGGTTTGAAGGTGTGAAGGTTTGAATCCTTCCTTCTGTGGTTTGAATCATTCCTTCTGTGGTTTGAAATCTCTCCTCCCAAGGGTTGTATCCTTTCTACCGAAGTTTGTATCTTTTCTTTCCAGATTAGAATCCTTTCTTCCAAAGGTTTTATCCTTCCTCCAAAGGTTTGTATTTTTCCTCGAAAGGATTGTATCCTTAATTCCGGAGGTTTGTAATCTTCTTCCAAAGGTTTGTATCCCTCCTCCCAAGATGTGTATCCTTCCTTCCGAGATTTGTATCCTTTCTTCCGAGGTTTGTATCCTTCCTCCCAAGGTTTGTATTCTTCAGGTTCGAATCCTTTCTTCTAAATTTTTTATCCTTAGTATTTTCCAAGATTTTTATCCTTCCTCTCAAGTTTTATCCCAAGGGTTATGTTCTTTCTCCCAAATTCTGTATCTTTCCTTCCGAGGTTTTATTCTTTATTCCCAAGGTTTCATCCTTCCTTCCAAGGTTTTTGTAATCTTCCTTCCAAGTCCTTCCCAGTTTTGTATCCCCTTCATTCCAAGGTTTGTTTCCGTCCTCCCAAGGTTTGAATTCTTACTTCTGGGGATTGAAGCCTTCCTCCCAAAGTTTTTATCCTTCCTCCTATGGTTTGAATTCTCCTTCCCAAGGTTTGTGTCCTTCCTCACATGGTTTGTATCCTTCCTTCAAAGGTTTGCATCCTTTCTCCCAAGGTTTGTATTCCCTTCATTCCAATGTTTGTATCCGTCCTCCCAAGGTGTATCCTTCCTTCCAAGGATTGAATCCTTCCCTCCGGTTCCAAGGTTTGATCTGCTATTTCACGATTTAAAATCCTTAAAAAATGTAATTCTAAAAGTGAATGAACTGCAGGATTACATAATTGCAGCAAAATTATTTTCGATCCTATTCTGAATAATTGGAATGCACTGGACACCTTTCTGCGATACTAGAACATTCAGTATTATTTTTGTGGTTTCTAGTGTCATTTGGCGTAGACTTTGGTTGTATTTGAAAACCCCTTTACAATTACATATAACTGATCATGCTGACAGTTGAGAGACGACTTAAAGGTCGTCGTTGAACTTTATAATAATTTGAAAGAATTTTGTTTAGATTTAAAATTATTAAATAAAATCAAAATAGTCGAAATCTAAACTAAATGAATAATTAATTTTTTTTCTTCATAAAGTTTAGCGCGCAAAATCATGAGAGTATCTTCCTTGCAAAAACTGATATATATGGTTCTATACCCGGAAATTTGGAGAACCTTTTTAACTGCATAAATGCACACTGCACAGGGGTGGGGTTATCCTAGACATATGTTTTTAGCGTACGAAGCTGCTAGCTTGCTTAAACAGCAAGACACCATCAACACAGTTCAATTACAGGAGTAGACGTGCAGACTGCAGACTGCAAAGGGCAGCGTTGAATTTTTGCCAGTTGACAAGGTTTCATGGAGATTCATGAAAATTAGTGAAATAAAGGAACTCAAATTTTTTAAGCTCTTTATCTTTGCAGCCTCATGGTATAAATTCTTGATATTTCTACAAAGAGAATAAAATATAAATTAGAGTGGAATTTAGACAATCCCTCGGTATGAATTTTGTCAGTCCCTTTCAGCCTGAAAGGCAGTTCAAAGTGTACAATTCATGTAAATGTTCACAAATTATATGCAGTAGACTACACTAATACAGTATGTTTCCTAGACTATCCATTTCAATTTCGAACTTTTTAAAGCTGTTCAATAAACTTAAGTAAATGAACTAGTTGAATAAAAAACATCATCTGATTTATAGTTATAACAGAAAATCATCGTTTGTAAAGTGACAGGCTATAGAGTCTATGTGAAATGATCATTGGTCAATTATTAAACCAGCCTATTTAATAATTTAATATTATTTTTAGATTTTATTTTCAAAACATTTAGTTGAAGAAAATTTTTGAATTTGAGATTCTGAAGAGAATTGATTTAGAGAAAACCAAATAATTTTTAAGAAAACTTTTAATCATAGAGAATAGAATATATAGAGAGGAATTTACTAGAAAAAAATGTAAAACGGCCATTTTGTTGCACTGTTTCCATACTGCAGCTGTACTTCACATATTTTTGCTATATAACCTGTTGGGCCCTGGAATATCATTTTATTGAAAATCTAAAATTATTGTTAAAAGAAAACCAAATTATGAAATAGGCTGGTTTCATGATTGACCAATGATCACTTCACATAGACTCTATGCCTTCCACTTTACAAACGACGATTTTCCGTTATAACTATAAATCAAATGATGTTTTTATTCACCTAATTCATTATAAAGTTATTTAACAGTTTAAAAAATTTGAAATTGAAATGGATAGTCTAGGGAACATACTGTATTAATGTACTCTGCTGCATATAATTTGTGAACATTTACATGACTTGTACACTTTGAACTCCCTTTCAGGCTGAAAGGGACTGAAAAAATTCATACCGAGAGATTCTTTTAATTCCTCTCTATATATTCTATTCTCTATGCTTTTAATAAAATGATGTTCCAAGGCCCAAAAGGTTATATAGCACAAATTTGTGAAGTACACCTGCAGTATGGAAACAGTACAACAAAATGGCCGTTTAACACTTTTTTCGACTAAATTCCACTCTAATATATATTCTATTCACTTTGTATTTCTAGCTAAGATTATTTGATTTAACGGAATTCCTAGTTTGAAATATCTAAGGTCTGCGACATTGTCATCGTTCTTTTAACTTATAATTCACCTTTTATTTGAGTGGTATCGACACAACACAACGATATCCTTTAAATTATGAAATATGTCCGTGTTCTGATACTTGAGAAAACAAAACTTGATTTTTAAAGCATAGTCGAACAAGAAAATGGCCAAACACATTTTGATCCAGATAGAAAATTGAAAAGCTAGGAAAAGTTCCAAAGGGTTACATTTAATTCAATACACAAAATAGTATTGAAAATATACGTAAAATGTTCCGTTAAAGAACTAAAATTTACGGTAAATCCCGTGTCCGAACGGGAAAAAACAGTTGATTTTAAATCATGATCGAACGAAATAAACTGTTCATGAAAAAAGTGAATGGAAAATTAAGGAAAACGAAGGGATGCTATTTTAAAATGGCGGTAAATTTTTCATATTTTATAGTCAAAGTTGTTTTAAAGACATGAGAGTTAGAAGGTTTTGAGTGTCGACTTTCGTATACACTTAGTAATACATTTTTCAGTTTCATTATTTAAAAAAATTGCGATCTCAAATCGAGTTGTATATGCAATTCCTGATCAACACATATTCAAGTATAAATGTAATGTATGCATAATATATCATACCAGTAATATAATAATAATAGATCCTCTGATAATACCTCAGGGAACTTTTTCATAAATTGTGTTTTATTGCTCTTAATTCATAATTTTATTACATTAATAAATATATTCTTATGAAAACGATTGAAGCATTTTTGTTGCCAGCATCCTTTTTTTTCATAGTTCTATTCTAGCTCTATCCTAGTTCTATCCCAGATCTAACCTAGCTCATCCTAGTTCTAACCTAGTTCTATCCTAGTTCTATCCTAGTTCTATCACAGATCTATTCTTAGATCTATCCTAGTTCTATCCTAGATCTGTCCTAGGTCTATCCTAGTTCTATCCTAGTTCTTACCTAGCTCTATCCTAGTTCTATCCTAGTTCTATTCTAGTTCTATCCTAGTTCTATCCTAGATCTATCCTAGCTCTATCCTAGTTCTATCCTCGTTCTATCCTAGTTCTATCCTAGTTCTATCACAGATCTATTCTAGATCTATCTTAGTTCTATCCTAGATCTATCCCAGGTCTATCCTAGTTCTATCCTAGTTCTTACCTAGTTCTTACCTAGCTCTATCCTAGTTCTATCCTAGTTCTATTCTAGTTCTATCCTAGTTCTATCCTAGTTCTATCATAGATCTATCCTATCTCTATCCTAGTTCTATCCTAGTTCTATCCTAGTTCTATCCTAGTTCTATCCTAGCTCTATCCTAGCTCTATCCTAGTTCTATCCTAGTTCTATCCTAGTTCTATCCTAGTTCTATCCTAGTTCTATCCTAGCTCTATCCTAGTTCTATCATAGATCTATCCTAGCTCTATCCTAGCTCTATCCTAGTTCTATCCTAGTTCTATCCTAGTTCTATCCTAGTTCTATCCTTTATATATCCTAGTTCTATCCTAGATCTATGCTAGTTCTATCCTAGTTTTATCCTAGTTCTATCCTAGTTCTATCCTAGTTCTATCCCAAATCTATCCTAGACCTGTCCTAGATCTATCCTAGATCTGTCCTAGTTCTATCCTAGTTCTATCACAGATCTATCCTAGTTCTATCCTAGATCTATCCTAGTTCTATCCTAGTTCTATCCTAGTTATTACCTAGCTCTATCCTAGTTCTATCCTATAGTTCTATTCTAGTTCTATCCTAGTTCTATCCTAGATCTATCCTAGCTCTATCCTAGTTCTATCCTAGTTCTATCCTAGTTCTATCCTAGTTCTATCCTAGTTCTATCCTAGTTCTATCCTAGTTCTATTCCTAGTTCTATCCTAGTTCTCTATCCTAGTTCTATCATAGATCTATCCTACTCTATCCTAGTTCTATCCTAGTTCTATCCTAGTTCTATCCTAGTTCTATCACTTCTATCCTAGTTATATTCTAGTTCTATCCTATTTCTATTTTAGTTCTATCCTAGTTCTGTCACTTCTATCCTAGTTCTGTCCTAGTTCTGTCACTTCTATCCTAGTTCTATTCTAGTTCTATCCTATTTCTATTCTAGTTTTATCCTAGTTCTGTCACTTCTATCCTAGTTCTATTCTAGTTCTATTCTATTCTCCGTAATACTGTTTGATCCCTGGTGTTTATCTAAGTTTAGACAACTCTTTGCAGAATAATTTTTGCATAAAACAATATATGCAAATTGCATACAAAGGTTTTATACAAGACAATGAGAAAGATTGATAATGTTCGAACATTTTATGTAATAGATTTTTGCACCTTTATATGTACATTTAATATAATACAAATGTGTATGTAATATGTATACATTACAATCTTTTTATTTAATTAATATTATAATATTTATAAACTCAAATATTATAACGAGCAGTAATTGATTTTTCATGTGGTATAAAACTCAAAGCTTCTATATTCTGAATTTGTTTCCGCATGTATGGGCGTTATATTGACAAATATAAATATGCTCGGTTTGAAATATGAACTTTGAAACTAGAACCCTTGAGACATGAGCTAAACCGAGTTCTATGATTTGTAAATTATTTTTTTCTGTTATTTATTTTTGGTTTATAATACATAATATAAGTGCTTTACTTTAAAAACCACCATTTGTGCATGGTTTAGCTACAATGCACGGCGATTAACGGTTCGGCCTTTTTCCCAGCAAGCCGTGAATTTGATCACAATGTGAGCAATTAAACATAAATTTTTCTTTTTCTCTTGAACCCTAAACCCTGGGTAATGAGGGGGGGGGGGCGTCCTACGTCTCCCCCTACTTTGTTTGCAATACCTTTCTCAGTTTTGACACAATCACCTTGAAAAGATAGACATGTCAGATTCACAACGGTACCCATGAATTTGTCCAGGGGGGCTTAGATTTTTTTTCTTTACAGGGGGGGGGGGCTCAGCACCTGTTGGGGCCTGAAAAACCCCTGAAATCCATAGATTTCACTGGTCCAGGGGGGGGCTTAGTCCCTTAGCCCCCCTGACTACGCCTCTGTGGTCTTGAATACTGATATTGTATTTCTTCAAGAATTAAAAGTGTTTAATTTCCATATGTTTTCCTGCAGTAGAAATGCACTAGTCACTTCTTTAGAGAAACCACAATTGAAAACAATCAGTTTTTAAGGTTTAAATCAGACATTGCCATCTTTGCATGGAGGGTCACTTGAAATTACGCTTACAATCTCTTTAACGGAATGCAAAATACAGACTATTTAAATCTATTAAAAAAATTATCTATTTTCAGACTAAGAGGTAGAAAAAATGAATAAAATTATTGGAGAAAAAAAGGAATCTGAGGTAAACTAAGCATTTTGAGATGTCATTTATAATTTGAGTTTAGTTTTTGACAGATATTTTGAATTGATTAATTGATTGTTTAAACTGTGTCCTCTGTGTAAGGAAAATGGGAAACTTTCTTCTCTCAACCAGGGAAACATTTGCTTCTCAAACTACTTTTTGAAAATAAAAAAATTTGATGTTTTAATTCTAGATCCTAAATCCAAATCCTCAGGAGATTCTAGTCATAGGTAATTTAGAAAATAATGAAATTATTAAGTAAAAGAATAAAACTTTTTTGACGATCTGACAACCTTCAAACTTCAAGTTTGGTTTGGCCGTCTGCATAAAGTGTGTGGGATAAGATGTTGTGAATAAAAACAAATTAAAACCCTAATCCTGTGTGGGTGTGTGTACTCTGTACAGCTATCGTTGTTTAAAACACCAATCCTGTGCGGATGTTGGTACTCTGAACAGCTAGCGTTGTTTAAACCCCAATCCTGTGCGAATGTGTGTACTTTGTACAGCTAGCTTTGTTTAAAACCCCAATCCTGTGCGGATGTGTGTACTCTGTACAGCTAGCGTTGTTTAAAACCCCAATCCTGTGCGGATGTGTGTACTCTGTACAGCTAGCGTTGTTTAAACCCCAATCCTGTGCGAATGTGTGTACTTTGTACAGCTAGCTTTGTTTAAAACCCCAATCCTGTGCGGATGTGTGTACTCTGTACAGCTAGCGTTGTTTAAAACCCCAATCCTGTGCGGATGTGTGTACTCTGTACAGCTAGCGTTGTTTAAAACCCCAATCCTGTGCGGATGTGTGTACTCTGTACAGCTAGCGTTGTTTAAAACCCCAATCCTGTGCGGATGTGTGTACTCTGCACAGCTAGCGTTGTTTAAAACCCCAATCCTGTGTGGGTGTGTGTACTTTGTACAGCTAGCGTTGTTTAAAAGTGTGCGTACTCTGTACAGCTAGCGTCGTTTAAAACCCCAATCCTGTGTGGGTGTGTATACTCTGTACAGCTAGCGTTGTTAATTGTTTGGATTGTTTAAAAGAATTAATAAAACTTCCAACATTTCAAATCTGTATTATGTTAAAGTTTGCGTTTATAAAGTTTTCCAATATCTTTATCCTACAAGATTTTAAAAAAATGGAAAAGCGATCAAATAACGATCGTTTTGGGATCGTTTTTGGGTTGGTTTTTTGCATATATCTTCTATTAGGGTCAAAATTTGATTTGGTGTATAACAAATAATGAATTTTTAGAATAAACAGTTTTAAATTATTTGCTCTTCTTAAACTAAATGAACCAAAATCAAACCAACTGAAGGCAAATTACTACGTGGTGAAGCTTTCATAATTATCATAATAAAAAGCTAATTTTCAAAATCTCTATTACAATTTTTACTAACTAAATGTTACAAAAAAAAATTGCATGTGTTTCAAGATTTTTAGATTTTTGTTTGCTAGTTTTTTTTCGAGGAAAGCTAGTTTAATAAACGTGATCCCAGTTGGGATATTTGAACACAGAGAAAAAACTAAGTTTTAAATAAAACTCACTTCATTTAAAAGTTCTCAGCTCTAATTTGACATTAAACCCCTAACCAAGCAGTATTTTTACTTAAAAGTGATTACAATCTGGTTAAAAGATCTTGGTGTACACGTTCTCAACTCAAACTTTGTTTTGCTTGATTCCTCAAATTCTTTATCATTAAAGTAATATTTGTAAAATCTAGAACTTTTAAATATCCACTAAGAAATCTCACCAATCAAACACAAAAGTATTTATAAATTTAGGAGCTGGTTTGCCCAGGACTGGGACCTTGTCCCTGAAGGTCGCCCTGACCCGGCTGTACAGTGCAAGATGCTACCACATGATGGAGACCTTCAAGGGATCCCAGGTAAACACCAGGTGTACAGTGCAAGATTATACCACATTATGGAGACCTTCAAGGGATCCAGGTAAACACCGGCTGTACAGTGCAAGATGCTACCACATGATGGAGACCTTCAAGGGATCCCAGGCGAACACCAGGTGCACAGTGCAAGATGATACCACATGATGGAGACCTTCAAGGGATCCCAGGTAAACACTAGTTGTACAGTGCAAGATGCTACCACATGATGGAGACCTTCAAGGGATCCCAGGTAAACACCAGGTGTACAGTGCAAGATGCTACCACATGATGGAGACCTTCAAGGGATCCCAGGTAAACACCAGGTGTACAGTGCAAGATCCTACCACATGATGGAGACCTTCAAGGGATCAGTGCAAGATGCTACCACAATACTACGTGTCCCTCTAGTTAAACAATCAGTTATTTTAAATTTCCTACATATGATATGTTGGTTGAAATAATTATGAAATAGGAGCATGTTGATCTTTGGTTGAATGCAGCTGATGGTAAAAACTCTGCTGAAGACTGGACAACATTTTTTAAAAAAGAGGTAAAAATTTAAACTTTCAGAAAGAGGTAAAAAATTTAAACTTTAAGAAAGAAGTAAAAATTTAGACTTTAAGAAAGAGGTAAAAAAATTAAGCTTTAAGAAAGAGGTAAAGTTTAAACTTTCAGAAAGAGGTAAAAAATTTAAACTTTAAGAAAGAAGTAAAAATTTAGACTTTAAGAAAGAGGTAAAAAAATTAAGCTTTAAGAAAGAGGTAACAAATTTAAACTCAAAGAAAGAGATAAAAATTTTTAACTTTAAGAAAGAAGTACAAAATTTGAATAGTAGGAAAGAGGTAATAATTTAAACTTTAAGAAAAAGGCAAAAAATTTACTATTAAGAAGGAGGTAAAAATTTTAATTTCAAGATTTAAGTAAAAGTTTTAATTTTCAGAGATGGAAATTTAATTAAAACAGATTAATTTTACTTTATCTCTGGATTAAAAAAGTAATTTACTTACAAGACTTACAATGTCAGACAAAGCTTTATTATGAATAATTTTTCAAATCCTCAATTAAAAAAAATCTTCCGGCCTCGTCCTTTATCTTCAAGCTTCTGGTGTCGACCATTATTGATAAACTTTCAAACTAGGTTTTTTATCTTCAATAATCCTTTCTGGTCTCGACCTTTTTTCTATAAACTGTCGGTCCCATCTTTTGTTTAAAGTTCATTTATTCGTTTTCTTACTCCTGAAAATAAAATTGTCCCCATCGTGATTATTCAAGATGTGTCCCCATGATATTGCTAGACTCTGAAATATGCAGAGAGTTCATTTATCAAAGAAATAGATTTTTTGCCTCAAACTCTAAATTTTCTAATTCCTATTTCTTTGCAACCTTTGACATTTCAAAATATGAATTCTTTTAGATAAAATAGTCTAAATTTAAGAAATCAACTGTTTATAGCATAAGGTTGCAAAGATATTGGGATTATGCAACTTTTTTGAATCTGCAGATCGAGATATCCCGGCTATTAAAAAACAAGGACGACGACATTTTAAAATCGTCTTATTTTATGAAACAGTTTAAGAATACAATATCAACATTTCCAACAGAAATAAATCGTCCCTGTTTAATATATTTGGATGCAAATCAAATAATGTCTCAAAGGAAGTCATCAAAGCACAAACATGAAAAATATATTTTTAAGAACTTTAAAGATATATTTAAATTTTATTTCAAGATGAAGCAAAATAATGTATAAATTGTCAGTGATCCGGTTCTAACTGTGATTTATCTACGATTACATGTGTACTGAGATGGAATTTAAAGAATTTGAGCCGCGATTTAAATCTGCCAAAACCCGGTTTAAATTAAGCGCCGACTTAAATCTTGAAACATTTGATACAATTTTAAGTGTAACCAACCATATTTAAGCCGCGGCATAAATTTAAACCGCCGCTCAAATTCTTTAAATTCGGCCACTGTACTCTTTATCCTTTTATCAGAAGAGGACGATTTCGTATTCATATCTCCCGAAAAGTTATAAATTCTATTAATTTCCTTTTTTTCTCCGCTCCATAACTCCTTAAGCAACGATTACAATCTATGTATCTATCTATATAACGTGCCGTCTATATATAAATTTGGCTTGTCTGTCTGTTTGTCTGTCTGTCTGTTTGTATCCAATAAACGTCAAAACGGCTGAACCGATCGGGCCCAAATTTTTTGTGGGACATCTCGGGACTCCATGGAAGGTTTATGAATGATTGAAATTTTAAATATTTGTCTCAATCAAAATTTGATCGTCATTAAATTTTTTAAAATTTTGAAAATCCACGAAATTTTTTGTGAAAATCCGCGTATTATTTTTGTTTTGTTTTACTATGTACACAAAGAGAACATGTTCACAATTAATTTAGAAGATGGGCGCAAAGCGCCCTCTAAGGCTAGTACCTTAAAAATACCTTAATAATTTCCTAGACAAAGGTTTGAAGAAAACTACGAAAACTTTAATGTTGTATATCCAGGAATATATATCAATACAGTCCCTTTAATGTTGTATATCCAGGGGTATATATCCGGCCAGTCCCTTTAATCTACATATAAATTTGGCTTGTCTGTCTGTTTGTTTGTTTGTTTGTCTGTCTGTGTGTTTGTATCCAATAAACGTCAAACGGCTGAACCGATCGGGCCCAAATTTTTTGTGGAACATCTAGGGACCCCAGGGAAGGTTTATGAATGATTGAAATTTTAAATATTTGTCTCAATCAAAATTCGATCTCATTAAATTTTTTAAAATTTTGAAAATCCACGAAATTCTTTGTGAAAATCCGCGAATTATTTTTGTTTTGTTTTACGATGTACACAAAGAGAACATGTTCACAATTAATTTAGAAGATGGGCGCGAAGCGCCCTCTAAGGCTAGTAATGTATATTCAGGGATATTTACCCGTACAGTCCCTTCAATAATGTATATCCAGGGATATATATGCGTACAGTCCCTTTAATAATGTATATCCAGGAATATATACCCGTATAGCCCCTTTAATAATGTATATCCAGGGATATATACCCGTACAGTCCCTTTAATGATGTATATCCAGGAATATATATCCGTACAGTCCCTTTAATAATTTATATCCAGGGATATATACCCGTACAGTCCCTTTGATAATATATATCGAGGAATATATACCCGTACAGTCAGTATAATAATGTATATCCAGGGATATATAACCGTACAGTCACTTTAATAATGTATATCCAGTAATATATATCCGTACAGTCCCTTTCATAATGTGTATTCTAGGATATATATCCGTACATTCCTTTTAATAATGTAAATATCCAGGGATATATATCCGTACAGCCCCTTATAATAATGTATGTCCAGGGATATATATCCGTATACAGTCCCTTTAATAATGTATATCCAGGGATATATATCCGGAGTTGATTATCCCTTCTCCTTGTTCTGGAAGGATCTGGTGACTGTGTATCCTAATGCTAAGGTATAGAGGAATTGAGCCTTTGCCACAAAATCTGATTTTCTAATCCCTATATCTTTGCAATCCAATGTTGTAGACCTCAAATATTTTAAATTAGGAATACTGTTCGGTCAAACAATGTAAGTTCGAAATATCAAAGGTTTTCACAATCAGGTTTCAAAGATAAAGTGATTAAAAATTAAGTTCGCGAAAAAGACTAAATTCCTTATTATAGATACGCTGTTTCACTACAGAAGGACCAATTTCGGACTATGAAGACGACATTTAATCAATAATATCATGTTTTACCAGAGCTTAAAAATTATTTAATTAAATAAAATAGTATGTGCACACTGTATTGGTGCGTTTCATGTTCTTTGGGGTTTTCAAATTAAAACTTGAGTCTCACAGTCGTCTTCCTATTCCACAGTTTTTTGGGTACAACAGTAAATAGCGAAACATATCAAGGTTTACATTTTTCACTATACTAGAACATCTAAAAATTATTTTTACCTTGAAAAATATTGGATTGTTTAAAAGGATCATATTATCGTAGCGTGTTTATGTATAGGACAGAGAGGGGGTTCTATTAAATATTTGTTTATTAACCTTTAATAATTTTTAGACGTGTTCTATAGAAAGCAACAAATAACTTTATAAGATATCTTTCGATATTCGTCTTTAGATGATACAGGGTGTCCCAATAAACATAGGAATTCAGTGACGAATTCGATATCGTCTTTTTATATAATTCTTTGATTTAGTATATAGTGATACCTACTGAGAAAGCTGTAATCTGTAAGAGTTTCGTCTGCTAGGTTCACATTTTGTTTGTTTATGTTTTGACCGCATACGGTTGTACTTAGTAAAACAAGAAAATTGCAGTATACAAACAGAGTAAACTTGTCCGTCTTCACTGTTCATCTTGCGGAGACATTATAGACACATCTTTACAGTCATTTATCGTTTTCATTAGATAAACTCTAGCAGACATAATAATATTATGGCTTTTTAAATTAGGTATTACAATGCTAATTCATAACAAAGACGATATCCAATTCATCACTGAATTTCCATGTTTTTTGGGACACCCTGTATTTTAAAAATATACTTTCCAACATGGAATATTTTCAATGGATTTTGACAACTCTCTCTTTAAGTAAAGTGTTATTCTGTTCAAATAATGGAACACAATATTCAAAACAATATTTGATAAATTTAACAAAACTAAAAATAACAGTCCTTCAATGGAGTTTTTGTTTGCAAACACTCAAGACAGAGGAAACCAAAGCTGTGGATTTCTCAAGTTTATATCTTCAAGAAAACATATCCAGGGGCTTTTACATGGAGAGGGGCCCCTAAACTTCATGTTTACCCATTTAACATTGACAATGGATCCAAAAACATTTTCCAGTGCGCTCCATTTTTAGTAATAATCGTAGCATTTGTTCTTCAATCTGCAAACATTTCTTTTTCCTATAATTTTTAAATTATAACAATTTGCGGATTTTTCCTGTTTTAAAGGACAATTTTCAAAGATTTTAGAAAAATTCCAATCGACACTTTTAAACTTTAAAAGATTGAAAAAAATGTAACCTTTATAAATAAAATGTCGTAAACTTCTTTTAACAATAAATATATAAAAGCTTTGGGAACCCAGTGCTGCCTAGGTTACTAAAAGTTACTTCCGCTGTTTACCCGCACTTGAACGATTTTAACAGGAAAGTTTTTTTCAATTAAAGTCGACCCACTCAACTCAGGATCTTTAAACAAAGCTAAGAACATTCCCCGTGGGCCTACCGAGTTCCCCAATTAAAATTAGAGGCAAAACAGTCCAGAGGTTCCTGAGTCATGATCGGACAAACACACAGAGATTACAACTTTATTTATATTGTGTTGAGGTTGTCCTGTCTACCCGTGAACCTGAGAAATGGTATACATCTGTGTATGAATCTATCTGGCAGGTTCAATTATTCAAAGAGAACTCATGGACTGCTCATCTTCTCTTTAAGATGCTGGACAAAAAAAGACCAGGTGAATAAAGCTGCAAGGTTTGCTTGATTAAGCTTCAGACATCGATCGGCCCGCCAGTTGTAAATTAAGAGGATTTTACGTCAAAATAAAATTAATTTCGCATTACATTAAAATCTTGCATGTTTTCAATCTTAGCTCCATTTTTTCTAATTATCAGAGCTATTAAAAAGTAAGCTCTATTTTCTAATAGGCAACCAATCAATGTGAACACTGAACAATTCCTTCAGAATATATAAAGCTGCTAAAGTCTTTGCCACAAACACAAATGTTCTAATCCTTACATCTTTGCAACCTGTTGGTGTAAACTCTTCATATTTCAAACTTTGATTATTTGATCTAACATAATTTACAGTTTGAAATATCTAATGTCTACGACATTGGGTTGTAAAGATATTAGGATTGGAAAATCAGATTTTAATGTTAGAAACTGTGAATAATTAATCTGAAAATGTAAATTAATATCTTCGTAACTGTAGATTTAGTTGAAAGGAAATCATAATTTTCCACAAAACTTTGCAGAAATAATAAAATAGTTTAGAAAAAATAGTTTTGAGTAATGTTTGTGAAGATTTAGTTGGGAATGTGTTTTCTCAGAAGTTTTATTGCCGCTGAAAGTTTTTCTTCTTTTCTTCACGTTTTTAAGAATACTTGAAAATTCTTGGAAGGGGATTCCACACTGAAACCTAAATATATGATTTTAACCTAAGTAACTTCTATCTAGTCCCTAGGCACGTGGATTTAACGGTTCTGTCAATATTCAAGAAAGCTGTGACTTTTGATCCCAATTTGACCCATTAAACATAATTTGTTTGCCTTTTTTTTCTTAAATACTTTTTTGTTGGCATATGCATTTTAAATGAAAATGTATAAAATAAACAAATCCGTAAAGTAAATGATTATTGAATTAAAGACCAAAAGCACGTTTGATTTCAAATAGAAGAAACCGAATGCTGCTCACTCATGGTTAGTCCGGTGTATAATTATGATATATATATATATATATATGTAAAAAATATGAAATATAAATAGATATGTATAATTCTATTCTTAGCCAATTAAAAAGCTGAATTGCAAGGATGTAATGTTTCTCTTTAAAATTGGCGCATCTTCAAAAAAAATTTCTACATTTTTGTCCAGGCAACACTTTTCAATTTGACCATTGCCTAAAACTTTCCTTGGTTCATTAGAATTGCTAAACAATCATTTTTGGCACGACCGGTTAATTTTAAACAATAATAAATGTCGACATTTTTCTCGAGAAACATTTTTCATCTTTGACAATCCTTCCCTTGGGTCATTTGAGTTGCCACAAAAAAATTGGGCCAGATCGGCCGGTTCACACGTTTTGATGTTTATTGGATACAGAAAGACAAACAAGCAAATATAAATAAATAAATAAATGAATTTACAAACTTAATTAATATTATTTTTAGTATTAAGTAATATTCTAAACAATAGAGCTTCAGCTATTAAGTTGTAATAGATATATTAAATAATGAATTAATTGGATTATTATAATAAATACCAATATATTAACACTTTATCTTTTAGATTAGTTCGTAATTTTTTATCACTGTTTTTTTGATGTTTTTAAGTTATTCCAGGCACAATCCTATTTGCTTACTGACAATATTATGAATTTTAAAACCATTAAACTTCTTAAATTAAAATATGTTCCTATTTGTAGTGAACTGGATGGCTAAACTGATGGAAACTAAGGGACCGGGCATGGATTTATCAATGCACGAGGCTATCACTGCAGGACCGGATACAGCCAAACAGTATTTTATAGGTACAAACAGTACTTTATAGGAACAAAAAGTACTTTATAGTTACAAACAGTACTTTATAGTTACAAACAGTACTTTATAGGTACAAACAGTATTTTATAGTTACACACAGTACTTTATAGGTACACAGAGTACTTTATAGCTACAAGCAGTACTTTATAGGTACAATCAGTACTTTATATAGTACATATAGGTACAAACAGTACTTTATAGTTACAAACAGTAATTTAAAGGTACAAACAATATTTTATAGTTACACACAGTACTTTATAGTTACAAACAGTACTTTATAGGTACAAACAGTACTTTATAGGTACAAACAGTACTTTATAGGTACAAACAGTACTTTATAAGTACAAACAGTACTTTATAGGTACAAACAGTATTTTATAGGCACAAACAGTACTTTATAGGTACAAGCAGTACTTTATAGGTACAAGCAGTACTTTACAGGTATAAACAGTACTTTATAGGTACAAACAGTATTTTATAGGTACAAATAGTACTTTATAGGTACAAGCAGTACTTTATTGGTACTAACAGTACTTTATAGTTACAAACAGTACTTTATAGTTACTAACAGTACTTTATAGGTACGAACAGTACTTTATAGGTACAAACAGTACTTTATAGTTACAAACAGTGCTTTATAGTTACAAACAGTACTTTATTTATACAAACAGTATTTTATAGGTACAAACAATACTTTATGGGTACAAGCAGCACTTTATAGGTATAAACAGTACTTTATAGTTACTAATAGTACTTTATAGTTACTAATAGTACTTTATAGTTACTAGCAGTACTTTATAGTTACAAACAGTACTTTATAGGTACGAACAGTACTTTATAGGTACAAACAGTACTTTATAGTTACAAACAGTACTTTATAGGTACAAACAGTACTTAATAGTTACAAACAGTACTTTATAGTTACAAACAGTATTTTATAGTTACAAACAGTACTTTATAGGTAAAAACAGTACTCTATAGTTACAAACAGTACTTTATAGGTATAAACAATACTTTATAGGTACAAACAGTACTTTATAGTTACAAACAGTACTTTATAGGTACAAACAGTACTTTATAGGTACAAACAGTACTTAATAGTTACAAACAGTAATTTATAAGTTTAATGATATTATTTGGGAAAAGTTTATAAATAACTTAAATGATATTATTTGGGAAAAGTTTATGAATCAGTTCGATCATGTTAATTGGGAAAAATTAAAAAAATGATAAAAGATTATTTTCAGATTGGGAGGAGAATGTTAAGGCCTCTATCTCTGCCGGTAATCAGAATAAAAAATGTCAAATATTTTTTTGATTAAAAAATGATTTTTTATTAAAAATATTTCAGAGAGATTACTCGTTCACAGTGCAAAGGAGGGATGGAAACCTCTTTGTGATTTTCTTGGTAAACAAAACTTTTTCATATTTTTTATCCAGAAATAATATATTTTGAAAGAAAAAGAAATAAAAAAGCAAAAATGTTTGATTTTCATTGAATTCAACAATTAGATTTTTCAAGATTTTTTCATTTCTGGGCAACTGGCTGATAAATTAATAAGTAGATGCTTTCAGTATTTTTTTTGAGGATTAATTTCTAATAAAAGATTATTCAAGGTTTCATCATAGTCCTGCCTTTGATCTAGGTTAGCTTTATCCCAGCTGGGTTTAGGCCTTTTTATCTCAGGTTCTACATTTAAGTTTATGAGTTCTATATTAAGTTTGCAGTATATAGGAAGATGATTTGAATGATTATCTGCACTCACAATAACAATATATTCTATTCTCTATGACTATACCCTGTTATTGGTATACTATTCTTGCATCAGTTTTCAAGACCGGGTTGACTTTAAAATGTAGCAAAACCTTGTCCTGTTGTTTTACATTATAATCTCATTTATCATTTTTTTCTAGTCCTAGTCAACACGTTTCAGTTTAAAAGGAGTAATTTGAAAAATCATGATGTTAGATTCTTCATATTTATTCTAGGATTTGATATTCCGGATGAACCGTATCCACGAGTCAACGATACTGCTTCTATACAGAAGGAGAGAATGACAAAGCATTAAACCAAACTTTTAACAAAATATTTAAATAACAGAACTTTATTGTTTTTCATTAATGCCGCATTTAATTAAATCTAAATCTAATTTCAAATTTAACTTTCACAAATCTTAATATTTTACTTTGACAGAGATAATCTTATATTTCTATTGTGTCTCCTGGAAAATACAAAAGTAAAACATTTATATATATGATATATATATATTTGTTTGCAGTGAAAAGGCCCAATTTTTTGTGCCTTGATCCCAGAAAAAATTCGATTTGAATATTTGTTAAAAATCCATTAATGTTTACGTAAAGCTTAAAAAACCAACATTAAAAAGCTAAAACTGTTACTTGAAAAAATGGCAAAAAACGCTCCTGGAGCTTTCTTTAAAATTTGTTTATTCTGTTGTTCCTAATCAGGCTGTTCGAATGATTAAGTTGTTAAATTTCGGAATATTCTACGTTGCTCCCGTTCTTGTAGGAGTAGCAGTCTATTCATGGCAGGTCAGAATGAGAACACGTTAAAAAATATATGCAGAAATCTTGGGACTCCCTGTTTACTGGGACTCCATGTACCTTGTTTACTGGGACTCCTTGTACCTTGTTTACTGGGACTCCCTGTTCCTTGTTTACTGGGACTCCTTGTACCTTGTTCACCGGGACTCCCTGTACCTTGTTTACTGGGACTCCTGGTACCTTGTTTACTGGGACTCCCTGTACCTTGTTTACTGAGACTCCCTGTGCCATGTTTACTGGGACTCCTGGTACCATATTTTCTGGGACTCCCTGCACCTTGCTTACTGGGACTCCCTGTACCCTGTTTACTGGGACTCCCTGTAAACTGTTTACTGGGACTCCCTGTAAACTGTTTACTGGGACTCCCTGTAAACTGTTTACTGGGACTCCCTGTACCATATTTTCTGGGACTCCCTGCACCTTGCTTACTGGGACTCCCTGTACCCTGTTTACTGGGACTCCCTGTAAACTGTTTACTGGGACTCCCTGTAAACTGTTTACTGGGACTCCCTGTAAACTGTTTACTGGGACTCCCTGTACCATGTTTACTGGTACTCCTGGTACTATGTTTACTGAGACTCCCTGTATTATATTAACTGGGACTCCTTGTAACCTGTGCCTTGATTAACATTAATTTATTTTAAACTTCAGGATTGTATCTGGGCTGGGCTGGGCTTTCATCTGTAATAAACGACATTTAACTCTCCGAGCCCAAAACGTAAGACAGGGTATCGTTATGAAAACTAGTTTTGAAACCCGGGTTTCAAGAATGGGGTTAGGCAGTTTTGTGGATATCAATATTTTTGTTGTGAAATATTATTTTATTAAGTTTCTTCATATTCTTCTTTTTTTTAAATTTCTTAAATCAAAATTTACACAATTGCCAAGACCCCAAAAAGGAAACTCGGGAGTTTCGTTCAACGATACTCTTTTAAATTTCAGGCTCTGTTGTACTTTGTGATCTATGCAAGCATCTTGTTTTTTTGTACTGTACTGTAGCGTACATGGATCATGCATGGAACACGTTGCATTGTATTGAGCTGAGTAACATAATGCAGGGTTACCCACACAGGATAAGAAATTAGAGACGACTATACAGCATTCATACTGTCTTTTTCCTTATACTAGTTTTGATTCCCTGCAACTGTTAACTTTTTCTTTTATTGTTAGATCATTTAATGAATCATTATAGTATTATATTCAATGCAGAAGATTTAATTTAACCTCAAATGTCTTTACAGTCTCATGCTTTCTGATTAATCCTGTATTAGCTGAATATCAAGTCTTTACAGTCTCATGCTTTCTGATTAATCCTGTAGTAGCTGAATATCAAGTCTTTACAGTCTCATGCTTTCTGATTAATCCTGTAGTAGCTGAATATCAAGTCTGACATCTAATGAAGGGGGCTCTGGATTTTAAAAAACAACAAACATCATTGTAATCTATAAAAAGCATTGTTTTTCATTTGATCCGTAACCTTACACCTCTGACGTGTTTGAGAAAAGAAGAAGTGGGTGTAGTGTTATTTCCTTCAAACATTCTTAAACAATTGTGTAACTATTTCTGATGGATTTGATTCTTTGCAACAAACTCTAATTGTCTAATCCATAAATCTTTGAAACCTGATGGTGTAAACCTTTGATGTTTCAAAATTAGATTATTTAAACTGACAGAATTCATAGGTTCTAAGGTTTACGACATTGGGATAGAAAATCATAATTTGCGGCAAATATTTAATTTATTTTTAATCTTTTCTATTTGCTGTGTATAATTTTTGTATTTTTTAAACTTCAAATATATTTCTACCTATTTGTTTAATATCTATGCGAAATATAACATTCTATTGAGTATAGAAATACATATTTTTTTAAGACTTAAAGAAAATATTGAATTATGCAGAGATTTTCTCATACTTGATCAGACAATCATGTAAAGGGTACGGTGGTGAATCCGACATTGCCATCTTTGCATGGAGAATCACTTGAAGTCACACCTCAAGCTCCTTTAATGAAAACTGTCAAAAAGGTTTTTTTACTTGGATTTCTGTGGAAAATCCTTCAGAAAGAATCGATGATCCAGTTTGACGAAAGACAGTTGTCTGTCTTTGAAAACGGAGAATTGAAATGAAAATTTTATAAATGCTGATCCGTCAAAAATGTTAATATTTGAGGAAAACGAGTTTTAACAGATTTTGAAATTGATTTTCCAAAGTTGATAAAATTTCCATCAAATAAATTACATCTAGGGGACCGGAACTATACAACTAGGAGAAGGATAGAGGGGACCGGAACTATACAACTAAGAGAAGGATAGAGGGAACTGGAACTATACAGACCGGAACTATACAACTAGGAGAAGGATAGAGGGAACCGGAACTAGACAACTAAGAGAAGGATAGTGTGGACCGGAACTATACAACTAGGAGAATGATAGTGTGGACCGGAACTATACAACTAAAAGAAGGATAGAGGGTACCGGAACTATACAACTAGAAGAAGGATAGAGGGGACCGGAACTATACAACAAGGAGAAGGATAGAGGGAACCGGAACTATACAACTAGGAGAAGGATAGAGGGGATCGGAACTATACAACTAGGAGAAGGATAGAGGGAACCGGAACTATACAAACTAAGAGAAGGATAGAGGGAACCGGAACTATACAACTAGGAGAAGGATAGTGTGGACCGGAACTATACAACTAGGAGAAGGATAGTGTGAACCGGAACTATACAATTAGGAGAAGGATAGAGGGGACCGGAACTAGACAAGGATAGCGTGGACCGGAACTAGACAACTAGGAGAAGGATAGTGTGGACCGGAACTATACAACTAGGAGAAGGATAGAGGGAACCGGAACTATACAACTAGGAGAAGGATAGTGTGGACCGGAACTATACAACTAGGAGAAGGATATAGGGGACCGGAACTATACAACTAGGAGAAGGATAGAGGGAACTGGAACTAGACAACTAAGAGAAGGATAGTGTGGACAAGGAACTATACAACTAGGAGAAGGATAGTGTGGACCGGAACTATACAACTAGGAGAAGGATAGAGGGGACCGGAACTAGACAACTAGGAGAAGGATAGTGTGGACCGGAACTAGACAACTAGGAGAAGAATAGTGTGAACCAGAACTAGGCAACTAGGAGAAGGATAGTGTGAACCGGAACTATACAACTAGGAGAAGGATAGAGGGGACCGGAACTAGACAATTAGGAGAAAGTTCGTGTGGCCCGGAACTATACAACTAGGAGAAGGATATAGAGGACCGGAACTATACAAACTAGGAGAAGGATAGAGGGAACCGGAACTATACAACTAGGAGAAGGATAGTGTGGACCGGAACTATACAACTAGGAGAAGGATAGTGTGAACCGGAACTATACAATTAGGAGAAGGATAGAGGGGACCGGAACTAGACAATTAGGAGAAAGTTAGTGTGGACCGGAACTAGACAACTAGGAGAAGGATAGAGGGAACCGGAACTATACAACTAAGAGAAGGATAGAGGGTACCGGAACTATACAACTAGAAGAAGGATAGAGGGAACTGGAACTATACAACTAAGAGAAGGATAGAGGGTACCGGAACTATACAACTAGAAGAAGAATAGAGGGGACCGGAACTATACAACTAAGAGAAGGATATAGGGGACAGGACCTATACAACTAGGAGAAGGATAGAGGGGACCGGAACTATAAAACTAGGAGAAGGATAGAGGGTACCGGAACTAGGCAACTAGAAGAATGATAGTGTGGACCGGAACCAGACAACTAGGAGAAGGATAGTGTGGACCGGAACTAGACAACTATGAGAAGGATAGTGTGGACCGGAACTAGACAAATAGAAGAAGGATAGTGTGGACCGGAACTATACAACTAGAAGAAGGATAGAGGGGACCGGAACTATACAGCTAGGAGAAGGATAGAGTGGACCGGAACTATACAACTAGGAGAAGGATAGTGTGGACCGGAACTATACAACTAGGAGAAGGATTGAGGGAACCGGAACTATACAACTAGGAGAAGGATAGAGAGTACTGGAACTATACAACTAGGAGAAGGATAGTGTGGACCGGAACTAGACAACTAGCAGAAGGATAGTGTGGACCGGAACTAGACAACTAGAAGCAGGATAGAGGGTACCGGAACTAGATAACTAGGAGAAGAATAGTGTGAACCGGAACTAGACAACTAGAAGCAGGATAGAAGGTACCGGAACTAGACAACTAAGAGAAGAATAGTGTGGACCGGAACTAGACAACTAGAAGCAGGATAGATGGTACCGGAACTAGACAACTATAGGAAGAGAATAAAGGGAACCGGAACTAGACAACTAGGGACAGGATAAAGCGGATTAAAATGAACAAGTGATTTGAGTTATAAACATAAAAATAACATACAGAGTAAAAATTGACGGTACACAATATTGTAAACTCTGGAGATAAAAGAAATGAAAAAACATTAAAATTATTAGCGTTGTTAAAAGTTATCATGAATTTTTGCGGGGCCTCTTAAAATAAAAACCAACTAAATGTGTAAAACGAACCGTAACATGGATTAGAAAATTTTAATTTGAAATATTTGAAAGAAAAGAGAAAATATTAGAGAGAAAAAGAAAAAGTAAATATTCTGAAAAAAATACAAAATGAATTCTAAAAAGTATTTATTCAGAATGAAATGAGACGCAGAGAAGGAATTAATTGGACCAATATTCAATATTTTCCAAGTAAACACGGGATAAACAAGTTCTAGGAGAGTAGGTTATGCTAGAATATGTTAATAACATTCAATAGATGTTTTTCGGACAGAGAAATAATTGGTTTTGGCAGGAGAACATAAATACAGAAACAGAAACCAGTCTTTATATTTCCAAGAGTAAAGTTGAACCTGGAGTTGGTTCAACTTTTAACAAGATTGTTTCACCCTCTTCCAAACACAACAAATACATTAAACACATTTAAAAAGAGATATTAAATTTTGTTTGACTTATTCAGTCTTTTTCCCTTTTAATCCAATTTACTTTTCTTTGTGCTTTGATTCTTCTCACGGTTCTATACCGGGAAGACATAATATAGGATGGATAACCCATCAGGGGGTGAACTTCCCAGACGAAGGTCTTTATCGTTAACAGGTTCAAGAACTATAGTCATGAACCCAATCTATCTAGTGGGTCAGGTTCCCTTGTTTCTCCAGGGTCTAATCTCAGAACTAAACAGCAGGGTAAATAGATCTGGGCCTCGGGACAAGGTGGAAATCCCGATTCAATTAAAATGTCAGAACCAAGTCAGCTATTTCCCTTAGTCAGGTAGAAGCTTTAAAGGTAGAAATTGCTGCATGGGCCAAGGAATGTAAAGGAACGAGTCAACCCGGAGTAGATAAATATAAGAGAAGTACGAAATATTTAAGGAGACAACTAAAGGTTTAGTCAAGAATGCTCTTCTCAGGGAAGCATCCATGAACCAAACCAATAACTTAGAAGCAATTCACGGCAGACTAGACGGGATTAAAAGATCAGTAGAAGAGGAAAAGTAGATCTGAAGGACGTAGTAGAGAACCCAGACTTCCAGGTATCCAGAATGAGCTAACAGATCTTTATATATACAGATTATACTAAATATGCTTATTTCTGTTTAGAACAAACCACAACTCCTTCTTGCAGAGTAAATGAGAGACACCAATCTAGGAGAACAAGCGCGAAGGACGCCTAGGCCTCATTCCACAGGAAGCAGTTGGGAACCATTCTCCTCCACTCAGGACGGTCACAGGTTCGAATTTTATAAAATTAAGATAGAGTATATCCTTGTTTTTATCATTACGCAGCAATCCTTCTTCTGATTCTATTTTAGTCGATTTTTTGCGTAACAACCTTGAACCAGTTTAAACCATATTCTTGTTTCTAAATATATTCATGAAAAGTAATTAATGTTCTTTTAAACAATGGAAGCGACATAAGGATTATAATTAGATTTATTTTCAAAGAGCGTCTACCAACTCTACCAGCAGAGGTTTTACTATTTCCACAGAATTATAAAAGATTAAACATTTTAATTTTTGTTTGTTAAAACTCATGACAATAAAACCAACAAACATGTATTCTTTTATCTAGCAGGGGGATGGAGCTAGTGTATCTAGTAGGGAGATGGAGCTAGTGTATCAAGTAGGGAGATATGGAGCTAGTGTATCTAGTAGGTCTAGTAGGGAGATATGGAGCTAGTGTATCTAGTAGGGAGATGGAGCTAGTGTATCAAGTAGGGAGATATGGAGCTAGTGTATCTAGTAGGAAGATGGAGCTAGTGTATCAAGTAGGGAGATATGGAGCTAGTGTATCTAGTAGGGAGATATGGAGCTAGTTTATCTAGTAGGGAGATGGAGCTAGTGTATCTAGTAGGGAGATATGGAGCTAGTGTATCTAGTAGGGGGATGGAGCTAGTGTATCTAGTAGGGAGATGGAGCTAGTGTATCTAGTAGGGAGATGGAGCTAGTTTATCTAGTAGGGAGATATGGAGCTAGTGTATCTAGTAGGGAGATGGAGCTAGTGTATCTAGTAGGGAGATGGAGCTAGTGTATCTAGTAGGGAGATGGAGCTAATATATCTGGTAGGGGAATGGAGCTCATGTATCTAGTATGGAGATGGAGCTAGTGTATCTAGTAGGGAGATGGAGCTAGTGTTTCTGGTAGGGAGATGGAGATAATATATCTAGTAGGGGGGATGGAGCTAGTTTATCTAGTAGGGAGATGGAGCTAGTGTATCTAGTAGGGAGATGGAGCTAGTGTATCTAGTAGGGGGATGAAGATAGTGTATCTAGTGCTAGTGTATCTAGTAGGGAGATGGAGCTAGTGTATCTATAAGGGGGATGGAGCTAGTGTATCTAGTAGGGGGATATAGAGCTAGTTTATCTAGTATGGGGATGGAGCTAGTGTATCTAGTAGGGGGATATGGAGCTAGTGTATCTAGTAGGGGGATATGGAGCTAGTGTATCTAGTAGAGGGATAGGAAGCTAGTGTATGCAGGGATTAACGTTAATTCTTCAATTATCCCCTGCAGTATATAGTAGTGGACAATATTCTACTCAGCGTTTCCACAATTATTTATTGTATCTCTATCCTATACATGTTTATTCTATTATGCTTGACAGGGTGTTTTTGAAAATGTGTGTTATTTCATTTCGTTAAAAAAAATCCACCAAAACAAAGAGAGAAAATCGTTCAGTACTGCTTCAAAACTTAATATAGTTTGGCAAATGTATAGTTTTGAAGAAGTACTGGACGTTTTTCTATGTTTTTTAGTGGATTTTTATTTTCTCTTAACAAATTGTGAAAAAGACACTTTTTCAAAAACTATTGTTTTCCACTATAAACATTTTTTCTTCTTTTCTTTACTTTGCTCTTGATAATTTTATGATGTAAAGGCCGGGTTATCCCACAAAAGATGAGACTGTAAAGACGACTTTAACTCTACAAATATGAAGGTTTTAAAGTTAATTTATGTGTTAAAAAAAAATCATCTTTAAATAGCTTATTTATTGATTTGGCAAAGAAAGGAACTAGTTTACAGTTACAGGGAATCCTGAATGTAAGGAAACAGGTAGTACAGTCGTCTCTGAAGTCTCATTCGTTGTAGGTTAAAATGTATATTAACGTGATCTTAGTCAAGATATACTCTTGTTAGATCTCTACTTTATTACGCGACAAGAAAACATTAATAAATACTCATATTTGAAGGTCATGACACCATCTCTTTGTTGATATTTCAAAAGAATGATGAACTAACTTACTGCAGTATAACTCAATAATATTTCTACATTTTCCATACTTAATCTTCTTTCAGTCAAGATAAATATAAAGTTTAAAGTTTTATTTCCATCTCATTAAATACTCAGGAGTGAGAAGTTTAACAATTTTTAACGTTTAATCTATTATGAATCATTCAACATTTCATATATTCAGGAAACATGCACAATTTTATTTTATTTTTTACATTTTCGTAACTGATCTGTAAGTACATACATATGACAGCAGTATAAAGTATAAAATCGTGTAACAAACATAATAATAAAACATTCCTCTTTCTTCCTCTTAATCTTTACACTGTAAACTAAACAGTAAAAACGATGTATTTACAGTTTATTTTATCCTTTTATGTCTCCACCCCAATTTTTCTTTCCCACTTTCCTTCTATGCTCCATTTTCCATCCACCTCCATTCTATCCTCCATTTTCCATTTAATCTCATTTTTATCCTCCATTTTCAATCCCGGCACTCTGCTATCCTCCATTTTCCATTTCCCATCCTCTCTATCCTCTATTTTCCATTTCCCATACCTTCTATCCTCTATTTTCCATCTCCCATCCTCTCTATCCTCTATTTTCCATTTCCCATCCTCTCTATCCTCTATTTTCCATTTCCCATCCTCTCTATCCTCTATTTTCCATCTCCCATCCTCTCTATCCTCTGTTTTCCAGCTCCCATACCTTCTATCCTCTATTTTCCATGTCCACCCTTTTATCCTCTATTTTCCTATACCCCACCACCCCCCTCTCTTCTCCATTCTTTACTCCATCCCCCCCATCCCCCCTTCTAGTTGTGTATATATACAATTAAACTTTAAGATCACACGAACTTGAGGCTGAGCAATATGTACACTGTACAGGGATATCCACAAAGTATGCGACTTTAAAGACGACTACAAGAAATTATTAAGTCTTTTTTCATACACTTGAAGACTTTCTTCCTTACGAAAAATCAAATTAAAACTTTTTCAAATAGTTCTAGGTCGTCTTTAATCGATTTTGTGGATAATCCTGTATAATACAATAGTTTATGTTTATAACGAATACAGCTGCAAGCCACCATATCATCACAGAAAGTGGCGGTTTTATTAATTTCTAGTTTCATGTAAATGTTTGAGAGAATATAAAACGATGAACTAAACTAATTATTAACGTTCTGATTCTAATTTAACGATTTTTTATTTTAAATAACCAATGTAGTGCTCTCAAACAGTTACATATTTTCATATTTTACAATATTTTATACAAACATTTTTTATATTTTTAAGAATTTAACTTTCTAAGGTTTGATGACAGCTTATACACCAAGTTTAAGATTTCTGAATGAATAGCGTTAATAACGAACTGGACGGATCATGAAACAAAAATGGAATGATGAAGTATTGTCACACTACAGAGCCCAAAACTTAAGACAGGGTATCGTTATGGAAACCAGTTTGGGAACCCGGGTTTCACGGATGGGGTTAGGCAGTTTTGTGGATATCAATATTTTTGTTATGAAATATTATTTTACTTGGTTTCTTCATATTCTCCATTTTTTTCGAATCTCTTAAATAAAAATCTACACAAATGTTAAGACCCCAAAAATGAAACTCGGGATCGTTTCGTTCAACGATACTCTTTAAAATTTAGGGCTCAGCTGTTCCTACTGTATACACTGTACGGTACGCACTGGACAGTGTACAGAAGAAACATCTTCATGTTACCTAAGTTGATTTTTTAAGGATATCCTGAGTTGTAATTAATTTAATACAGAGCGTCCCATATCATATTTGATAGTCTTTTCTGCACGCAAATCTTTAAATTAGCAATATACAAATTTTTTTAATGATTCATTTTCAATAAACTTTGTGATTAGTCCCAGAAATAACAATTCAAAGCTAATCCAATATGATGTGGGACACCCTGTATAAAGGTGCAGATCACCATTAGAAGACTTGGTATGAAGGTATATACAATTGTGCTAAAGCGTTGCAATTACTGTTTCAATCAAACTGCATTAAACCTTTTATAATGAGATAAAGCTGCCCGAGCTTGCAACTTTTGAATTTAATGCAAAAATAAGTCAAATGGTTAAACCTGCGAGAGATGAGAGAATGTGTTAAACTCATTTGAACCGATTTAGATTAGCTCCAACAAATTAAAAGTTCCTAGCTCAGACTTGGATTAAAATCAAAATCTTCTAACTAAAGTATTATGTATTAAGAATTCTAGAATTGCCTAAATGGGGATCTGTACCTTTAAGCCGGAGCTTCTGTCCTCATCTCCAACAATTACCGTTAAATGTGATTGGAAAACATTTCATTACAAAAATTACAGTTCCAAGGAAGGCGGGATGGGAGGGATAGGTAGTGGGGTGTTTATATTAGTAAATTTTCTTGCATAACTTTAACAATTTAAGCACAGAAACTACGGTACAAATGCGCTAAATGTTTGAATCCACCATACGAGATTAAATCTAACTGTATATAAATAATAATACTAATGAAACACATTTATTTGTTTTTAATTATCTTGTTTAATTTACTGTTAAGTACTGGTGAAAATTTCAAGGCGTTGCATTATCAAACTCTAATAATATTTTGCTACTCATATTAACAGTAAAATAATGATTAGGGTTGGTTAGGGTATCCCTAGCTTTAAAACTATCTGCAGCGACAGCATACTAATAAATCATAAAGGAAGACATGATTAAATATTTTATACTTTTGCTTAATGAACAACATAATTGAATAAAACACTTTTCCGCATCGAGTTTCGAAAAATGATAGGTCGTGAACTACATTGATTTAGAGGATCGGCCGAAACATTAGAGGCTCTATATGAGACCATTGAAGATTTAATAAATTTAATTAATGTTAATATTAACATATAAATGTTAATGTTAATTGATATTAACATATAAATAAACATTAATTGCTTAAAGTCAATGTTAATGTTAATGTTAATGTTAACATTATATAATGACAAGCATAAACTTTAATGAATTGTTTAAAGTCAATGTTAATGTTAATGTTAATGTTAATGTTAACGTTAATACTAATTTTATATACTGACAACCATAAACTTTAATGAATTGTTTAAAGTCAATGTTAATGTTAATGTTAATGTTAACGTTAATACTAACTTTATATACTGACAACCATAAACTTTAATAAATTGTTTATAGTCAATGTTAATGTTAATGTTAATGTTAATGTTAATTTTAATTCCTTCTATTATTTATTCAAATCCTTTATTTTCATACTCTTGGATATATTAGATCTTTAACATCTGGATAAATCATTGATTTAGAAAACCTCCACTTAATGGTAGGCGATTTTATCAATATAATGAAGAAGACTTTAGATTTTAATTTAATCTATTTAAAGCTTTTCAACAGGATGGACTATACACAAAAACATGGAAGTAAAGAGAAGCTGTCAATTAAAAAAGCTTCTCTTTATTTACTTGTAAACTTTTAATTCAAAAAAAGCTTGTTGTCAATTAAAACTTAAATAAAAAGTCGTCTTCATTAAATAACTGAGACCGCATACCACCGTACTTGCTCACTCCATGGTGAATTTATTTTTCAAGATCATATTTTGTCCCTCGCTAAATCTCGGGACAAAATAAAATCTAAAAAGGCCTGACTCTTTTAGATAAAGAGAAAATTTCTGTCCAAAAACTTTTAACACTGCGAACCAAAATAATAGTGTTATAAATAGTTATTATATATAAGTTTGTAAAGTTTGAAGAACCTATATTTAATGTGGACTATGGTGTATTATATATTAAGTTAGAATGTGTGTAAGAAGAGTGAAAAGCAGGCTGGATAAGAATTCTAGTGTCTAAAGAAGTGTAAAATCTCCTTTCTGCAGATTATTCAGTTGAAAAGCTGGTGCACTGCAGATTTTATATTTTCAACTTGTACAGTACACGGTTAACTCATTAGATACAAGATCAGCTGATTAGTAACTCATTTTCATGTACATGCATTACAAAATATTCTATCTTTCTTTATGCTAACTTTCTACTTCAGTAATATTTTAAGATTTATGCAATTTTTGCGTCAGACTAAAACTATACATCCAGTTTTAGGTTTAATAAATTTCTCTACCAGAGATTTACTTTTTACTATTTTCAGTACTCAACCAATGAATTTTTTATGTTAATTTCAGCTTACTTTAATTGTAATTAGAACTTTTTCTTATGTATATTGTAATGTGCATGTATGTATATATGTAGATACATATTAATCATATCTAAGATATAAACCCAAGATCTGATCTTATAATATATAATCTTTATACATTTTTTATAAAAAGAAAAAGTTTTCCAGCTTATTAATCATGAAGAATAAGAAAAGTTTATAAATAAATCTTGAACGGAAATAAAGAGGGATTATTAGGTTTCCAACCTTTAAGCAATTCATTGAAGTTTATGGTTGTCAG
Organism: Eurytemora carolleeae; assembly: GCF_000591075.1. Classification (NCBI taxonomy): domain Eukaryota; kingdom Metazoa; phylum Arthropoda; class Copepoda; order Calanoida; family Temoridae; genus Eurytemora; species Eurytemora carolleeae. The sequence goes on along the minus strand of NW_019396130.1, from coordinate 78,175 downwards.
TTTCTAAAGTTAACATTAACATTAACATTAACATTAACATTAACATTTCTCCCTGCTCCTACACTACCACAACCCTCCTCCCTAATCCTAAACTATCACAACCCTTCTCACTACTACCACACCATCACAACCCTTCTTCCTACTACTACACTACCACAACCCACTTCCCTACTCCGACACTACCACAAATCTTCTCCCTACGCCTAAACTACCACAACCCCCTCCCTAATCCTTCACTATCACAACCCTTCTCCCTACTCCTATAACATCACAACCCTTCTCCTTACTCCTACACTACCACAACCCCCCTCGGTACTGCTACCCTACCACAACCATCCTCCATACTCCTACACTACCACAACCCTCTCCCTACTCCTGCACTACTCCAACCCTTGCCCCTACTCCTACGCAATCACAACCCTTCTACCAACTCCTACACTACTAAAACCTTTTTTCCTACTCTAACACTACCACAACCCTTCTCTCTACTCCTACAATAACACAACCATCCTTCCTACTCCTACACTGCCACAACTCTTCTCCCTAATACTGCACTACCACAACACTTCTCTCTACTTTTATACCACAACCCTTATTCTTAATCCTACACTACCACAACCTTTCTCTCTACTCCTATTACCACAACCCTTCTCCCTACTCCTACAGTCTACACTACTACAGCCCTTCTCCCTAATCCTAAATTTTCACAACCCTTCTCTTTACTCCTGCACTACCACAACCTTTCTCCCTACTCCTACATTTTTACAACCCTCCTCCATACTCCTACACTACCACAACCCTTAATCCTACTCCTACACTACTTTAACCCTTCTCCCTACTTCTACTCTACCACAATAAATATAAAACTAAGAACATGAGTGGTTATTGTACCAAAGTTCGAAACTTTCCTAAGTTTTTGAATAATTACATTTCTAATTAGTTTGAAAACGGTTTGCCTTGTGGTTGAGAACTACTGTGCAAGTGAATAAACAAACATATGAACATGGCAGGGTCTAAAAAAACTTTATCTCTGAGAATAAGGAGGAGGGAGGGAGGGGTGATTATGGGAAGACCAGAGCGGGGTGTAAGAAGAGTAGGTGGGGGGTTAGAAGAGTAGGGGGGGGATTTTGGTGTATATGCACTGATTAGATAAAGCTGAGTAAAGAGAATGCTAGGGGAATAAGAAATACTATGAAGGATACCCATCATCTATACTTGATGTTATAGTCATCATAGTTAGGCCCTCAGATCTTTAACTTGGAAAACCATAATTCTATATACAGGCCGGGAGTGTGCTGGAAAACTGAAAGAGATATCACTATCACGCGATTAATTGATTATCTATTTTCAAATTTTTCAATCCTAAAGAAGTTGTCCACAACACTGCATACTCAGTTTAACTGCCTTACATAGCCGGTCTGTCCATTTAAAATTAATTTAATAAGCGAAATTTCCAGTGACAGTCCCCGATTTACAACTGTACTCTTAAAACCTTTGTCTGATCAAGTATGATTTATATTTCCATAATTATGATTCTTTAAGCTGTTTGTTTTTATTTGATGCTTCTCTGCATGGTGGGTCACATGAAATTATTGCTTACAGTCCCTTTAAATGATAATTTTATGAAAAATCTTTTCTTTTAAGTCTAGATACAGTATTTAATGTTTAATGAAGAGAAAGATAAAAGACAGGATTTGAGATTATTTTCTTAATTTTGAAAAATAAGGAATAAAATCTTGTTCATCTCCTCAGATCTATAGTTCACAACATACAAAACTTATTATTTTAGAGAAGTTTAGTTTTTAGAGGTTTACAGTTAGACTTAAAGACCTTGTACTGCCACCATTTATTTAACTTTCTGTGTTAAAACTATTCAAAGTTTCTTTTTTGTTTAACAATTGGTTTGAGGGTATGGACTGTGAGAAAAGGGTGCAGAAATATGAGAATTAAAAAATACTAAAATAATGATGAAAAATTCAAATATAAAATCTAATTTATCATTATCACCTTAATCTGAAATACCCTTCACATGAAAAACGTATCCTTATGTCTTACACAGAGGGTTTTAAAAACTGAAAAATAAAATAAGTTTTTAAATAGATTTTTTGGAAACTCCAGCCTTTAGTGTGTTAGGCATATATATATATATATATATTCAGAGAAAAGTATATAATTGAAACTTATAAAAGAAGATTAGAGGAGAAAGACCCGAACGAGAATATAAAGACGGAGAAAAGTAAATTGTTAGAAATAGAATATTTATATTCTAAGGATATACTGCTACTGGAGCTGGGACCCAGAGAAGCAACAAAAACCAATCCTAACTCACGGAGGAACAAACTGTTTAATGAGTTTTTACAAAAAATGATGAAACAAGTTAATTTGATTACTCTATGGAGAAAGAAAGATGAGACTATAAAATCCTTTTAGAGGAACTTTTTAAAAAAATGTTTACTATTGGCCTCTGTACTGCTGAAGGATTTAATTTAAATCTGTTTATATGAAAATGTGTACTCTGTACTGTTGAAGGATTTAATTTAAATCTGTTTATATGAAAATGTGTACTCTGTGCTGTTGAAGGTTTTAATTTAAATCTGTTTATATGAAAATGTGTACTCTGTGCTGTTGAAGGATTTAATTTAAATCTGTTTATATGAAAATGTGTACTCTGTGCTGTTGAAGGATTTAATTTAAATCTGTTTATATGAAAATGTGTACTCTGTGC